>NC_052077.1:40102676-40405176 GCF_015852505.1 Tachyglossus aculeatus | reverse complement strand
GCATGCACTTGTCCACAGTCAGCCTATGTCCCTTCCTTCAGAGCTTCACTGAAAATCCTCTTCCCCAGTACCACCACCTGCACCGAAAGTCTGGAAATTGATCAATCAATCAATCAATCGTATTTATTGAGCGCTTACTGTGTGCAGAGCACTGTACTAAGCACTTGGGAAGTACAAGTTGGCAACATACAGAGACAGTCCCTACCCAACAGTGGGCTCACAGTCTAAAAGAAGCAGTTCAAGGTTTGCATAAAGATGTTCAGAAGGCTTTATAAAACACTGCTTTATGGGATCATCTTAAAGGATTTCGCCTGATTAACATTTCATAGAGCTAAATCCGCCAACCTGTCATGGAACTGGTTTACACTGATATTTACTGTCCTATTTATTTGGCAATTCCTTTCTGTTGGTCTACAGCTGTCTGATTCTGTCTCAGTGCCTTAACTCTAGATTGGCTTGTGGTCGTAGTGAGACAGTTTCCTCTGGGTGTCTTAGTTACTGATCATAGATGAGAAGGCACTGACAAAGGAAAAATGTACTGTTTCAGGCTACTGGATTTCCGTGTTGTCTGTTATATTCTTCTTCCTCCTTTTCCAACTATTTATCATAAGTTCTGTCTGTCTGTCTTCCCCATTAGATTGCAAGCGTCTTGAAGGCAGGATCTGAATGCTGCCTTTTAGTCTACTCTGTCAAGTGGTTAGGGATTTGCATTCAGTAGGTGCTCAGTAAATGTTCTCAGGAAAAATAGTTGAATAACTAATTGAATATGTGTGCACGTGCTGAAGATGGGAAGGAAATATTGAAGTACCAAAGGTCCGTGATGGGTTGGCCCCAGTTGGTGCATCGTAATTTAATCGGGGAAGGCTTCCTGGAGAAGGTAAGAGTGTAGAAAAACTTTGAGAATGGGAAGAATTATGGTCTTGCAGATTTGGGGTGGTGTCACCCGTTGTCCGGGGATGGGTTTGTTTGGTAATATATATATAGAGAGAGAATATATAATATATAGAGAGCGATATAGAGAGAGAATATATAGAGAGAGATACAGAGAGAGAATATATGGAGAGAGATATATATAGAGAGATATATAGAGAGTCAATATCTATATATATCTAGAGAGAGAGAGAGAGAGAGAGTCAATATATGGAGAGAGAGAGAGAGAGAGAGAGAGAGAGAGAGACAGAAAGCCCGAGTTTTATATAAAATTTATTCCATGAGGCAAATTGAATTATTCATTCATTCAGTTGTATTTATTGAGTGCTTACTGTGTGCAGAGGACTTTACTAAGCGCTTGGGAAGTACAAGAGAAGCAGCGTGGCTCAGTGGAAAGAGCACAGGCTTTGGAGTCAGAGGTCAAGTGTTCAAATCCCGACTCTGCCACTTGTCAGCTGTGTGACTTTGGGCAAGTCACTTAACTTCTCTGTGCCTCAGTTACCTCATTTTTAAAAGGGGGATTAAGACTGTGAGCCCCACATGGAACAACCTGATCATCTTGTATCCCCCAGTGCTTAGAACAGTGCTTTGCACATAGTAAGTGCTTAACAAATATCATCATTATTATTATAAGTACAAGTCAGCAATGTATCGAGATGGTCCCTACTGTTGAATCAATGAATGTACCATAAAACAAACCAAGAAAACAACCAACCAAACAAAAAACCCCTGCTAACTGTTGTATGACCCACGACTCCTTCCCCCTTCTAGACTGTGAGCCCACTGTTGGGTAGGGATTGTCTCTATATGTTGCCAACTTGTACTTCCCAAGCACTTAGTACAGTGCTCTGCACACAGTAAGCGCTCAATAAATATGATTGATTGATTGACTCCTAGGTTTCCATCTTTGTACTGAGAATGAAGAATGGGTATTGGGTGGAAACAACCTTATAAAAATCAAAGTATTTGAAACTTCATGTAAGAGCAGAATTGGCAAGTTGGAGCCAGCAGAATGTTGCGCTGTTTCAGCTTGCTGAAACAGATGTCCAAGGGATTTTTGAAGTACCGTGGATTGTAACATCATTTTTTTAGTGGAAAGAAACATGAATCATCTTGAGAAAACAAAAAAATCAATCCATCAAGCGATCAGTGGTATCCATTTACTCTGAGACGAGCACCGTACCAAGCTTTAGATAGAATACAGGAAAGCCAGTAGACATCGTCCCTGTCCTGAGGAGCTTACAATCTAACACGGAAAACAGACTGTAAAATAAATTACAAAGCAGTGGAACGCCACAGAGTTTTAAGGGTATGACCATGACCATGGGTGCTACAGAAAGGTAAAAGAGCTTAGGGGATGAATTCTCGAGTGCATAGGTGAGGCAGAGGTGCTAAAAGTGTAAGTTTCCATATGTCACTCTAGGCTCTAAGCCCCTCTGTAAACTCCCTGAGGGTAGGAACCTAAGCATCACACCAGCACTGGGAATTTAGGAAGGTTTGGGAAAAGAAGTTACCTGCTCAGTCGAAAGAGCATGGGTTTGGGAGGCAGAGGACCTGAGTTCTAAACCCAGACTGCCGATTGCTAGCTGAACTTCTCTGTGCCTCAAGCTTCGTCAACTGTAAAATGAGGATTAAATGTCTTTTTTCCCTCCTATTTAGACTCTGAGCCCCACGTGGGACAGGGACTGTGCCCAACCCTATTGTCTTATATCTACCCCAGTGCTTAGAAAAGTGCTTGCCACATATTAAGCAATGTGGCTCAGTGGAAAGAGCAAGGGCTTTGGAGTCAGAGGTCATGGGTTTGAATCCTAGCTCTGCCACATGCCTGATGTGTGACCTTGGGCAAGCCACTTAACTTCTCCGAGCCTCAGTTACCTCATCTGTAAAATGGGGATTAAGACTGTGAGCCCCACGTGGGACAACCTGATCATCTTGTATCCCCCCGTGCTTAGAACAGTGCTTTGCACATAGTAAGTGCTTGACAAATGCCATCATCATCATTATTATTATAGTAAGCACTTAAAAATACTATAATAGTACTAAGGCTAATAATATTGAAAACTCAAATGTTTTCTGTCAGTGATGATTTTGGTATTTGTAAAACACTTACTATGTGCCAAGCACTGTGCTAAGCGCTGGGTAGACACAAGGGAAACAGGTTGTCCCCCATGGGGCTCACTGACTTAATCCCCATTTTACAGATGAGGGAACTGGGGCTCAGAGAAATTAAGTGACTTGCCCAAGGTCACACAGCTGATGAGTGGCAGTGTTGGGATTAGAACCCATGACCTCTGACTCCCAAGCCCGGGCTGTTGCCACTGAGCCATGCTGCTTCTCAACCACAGGTAGTCTGATGCCAGATTTCAGTGTGAAACTTTGGAAGTTAGAGAGGCCAAATGCATATTCACTAATGTTGAGTTGACACACCAACAGTATATGAATGTTACCAGATCAGTCCGATGGCTCCTTCACGCAGATATTCTGCCCCAGACAGACGTACCTGGAAGCAATAGGGCATAAACTACATGGTCTAGAAAGTAGCATGAGCCTGCGGGTCTGAGGGCCTGGGTTCTAATCTTGCCTCTACCACTTGACTCTAGTGGGAATTTGGGACAGTCATTTCAATCATCTTTACCTCGGTTTCCTCAACTATCAAATGGGTATTCAATATGTGTTCTCCCTCCTACTTACTCTACGAGCACTGTGTGAGGCAGAGATGGCCTCATACCTGATTCGTGGCCTAGCAGATAGAGCCTGGGCTCTGCCACTTATCTGCTGTGTGCCCTTGGGTAAGTCACTTCACTTCTCTGTGTCTCAGTTACCTCATCTGTAAAATGGAACTTAAGACTCTGTTAAGCCCCTTAAGCCCCTGTGTCCAACCCGATGAATTTATATCTACCCCAGTGCTTAGAAGAGTACTTGACACATAGTAAAAACTCAACAATTACCATAATTATAATTATTAATTATGGCAGGTTGCTGCTCTCTTTAGCATCTGTCCTCGCAGTTAGGGTTGCTCTGGTGTGTGACCTTTGATTCAATCTTTCTGGGCTATTTGTTTCTTCATCTTTATTATGGAGTCAATACCTGCCTCTCCTTGCCTCCTCACAAGGATGTAGTGAATATAAAATCAAATCCTCGATTCATTCATTCAATCATATTTATTGAGCATTTACTGTGTGCAGAGCATTGTACTAAGTGCTTGGAAAGTACAATTCAGCAATAAAGAGAGACAATCCCTGCCCACACCTGGTTTACAGTCCAGAAGGAGGAAGACAGACATCAAAACAAGTAAACAGGCGTGTGTTTTGTTTTGTTGTCTGTCTCCCCCTTCTACACTGTGAGCCTGTTATTGGGTAGGGACCATCTCTATATGTGCCCGACTTGTACTTCCCAAGCACTTAGTACAGTGCTCTGCACACAGTAAGTGCTCAATAAATGCGATTTAATGAATGAATAAATAGAATTCTAGATATCTATCTATCTATCTATCTCTATATAATATATATAGATAGATATATAGAGATAGATAGATAGATATCTATAAATCTATAGATCTATATATAGATAGATCTATATATATAGATAAATAGATCTATCTATATATAGATCTATATATAGATCTCTATATATCTATATATAGATATATATCTATATATATATCTATAGATATATATAGATATATATCTATATAGATAGATAGAGATAGATAGATAGATAGATAGATAGATAGATAGATAGATAGATAGATAATAGATACATTAGTGCTGTGGGGTGGGGAGGTGGAGGGGAATAGCAAAGCACTTCATGTGAAAGCACTTTTGAAAAAGTGTCATACCACTTCAAGATATGCAGTAGAATGGCTTAGTGGGAAACAGTGTGGCCTCGTGGAAAGAACATGGGTTTGGGGGTCAGAAGACTTGAGTTCTAATCCTAGCTCTGCCACGTCTGCTGTGTGACCTTGGCCAAGTCACTTAACTTCTCTGCGCCTCATTCATCTCATCTGTAAAGTGGAGATTAAGACTGTGAGCCCAATATGGGACATGGACGGTGTCCAATCTGATTAGCTTGTATCTATCCCCATGCTTAGAATAATTACCGGCACATAATAAGCAATTAACACATACCAGGAAAAAAAAGATGTTAGTCAAGGTTTTAACATCCTTAGACTTGTCCATTCTCCCACTTTGTTCTATTTTTGTAAATTCATTCATTCATTCATATTTATTGAGTGCTTACTTTGTGCGGAGCACTGTACTAAGCACTTGGGAAGTACATAGCAGGAACATATAGAGATGTCCCGAACCAACAACGGGCTCAATGCTGCATGCTGTCATGAGCTGAAATCCATTTCAACACAATGACATGGAGTTTTAAGTAAGCATTAATTCATTCATTCAATTGTATTTATTGAGCGCTTACTGTGTGCAGAGCACTGTACTAAACGCTTGGGAAGTACAAGTTGGAGCACCAAGAGTTAAGCTTATCCCAGACGGACTTCAGACATAACTTCAATTTTCTACTGAAATATTTTCTCCCTAGATAATCTTCTCCCGCGCGTCATCGGCAAGAACTGCTCTCAAACCCGAGTGATATGCAGTGTGGGGTCTTGAGAAAGATTGAGAAGGATGACATTTTGTAAGAAGCATTGGGATGAAATGGCAGAGTCATGCTGGCAGAATCTGCTCTGGGAAGCGAGAACTTTCCAGCTAACCCACTGATGATGAAAAATGAGTTCAGTTGTGCTTCAAAATGCTACTCTGGAAAAGGCATTTGGGCTAAAATGTCAAGCAAAATATAGACTTTCTGCTGTGGATCTTACCTTGCAAGGGTCCGAGGTATGCTTAGAGTTTTGAGCTGCTGAGAGTACCCTCAACTCTCTTCTTTGCCTGATGGATATTCTGGGGGCATAGATTTGTGCAAAGAACTATTTGGCTTTCCAGTATATTTTCATAGCTTCTAATCCTGGCTCTGCCACTTGTCTGACATGCGATCCTGGGCAAGTCCCTTTACTTCTCTGTGCCTCAGTTCCTTCATTCGTAAAATGGGGTTTGCGACTGTGAGCCCCATGTGGGGCAGGAACTGGGTGTCCAACCCAATTTGTTTGTATCCACCCACCCCAGCACTTAGTAGAGTGCCTGACATGTAGTAAGCAATTAACAAGTAACATAATAGTAATAATACTAATTATTATTATTGCATTCTAACCAAATCTTGTCAGTTTTACCTTTAGAACATCATTAAAATCTACCCTTTCTTCTCCATCCAAACGGTTACTACATTGATCCTGCCTTGAAAACCAAATCAGCCTACTTGCTGACCTCCCTGCCTCCTGCCGTTCTCTGCTCCAGTCCATACTTCACTCTGCCGCCTGGATTACTTTTCCAGAAACAGGTAAATCCATATTCTCCCACTCCTCAGAACCTCCACTGGTTGTCCATGCACCTTCACATGAAATAGAAATCCTTTACCACAGGCTTTAAAGCATTCCATCGTCATGACCCCTCCTATCTTACCTCACTGATTTCCTAATAGAACCCAGTATTTTTGCTTGCTTTTCTAACAGTAACTTACTCAGTGAACCTCGGTCTTAATTTATCTTTCTCCCAAAGCCCCACCCTCATTCTCTCTCTGGACTTGGACTCTCTCCCCCATTTCATATTTGACGGATGATCCCTCTCCCCACTTTCAAAGCCTTATTAAAATCACATCTCTTCCAAAAGGCCTTCCCTAACTAAGCCCTCATTTTCTCAACTCCCTCTCCCTTCTAGGTTCCCCTTGCATTTGGATTTGTACCCTTTATTCACCCCTCCCTCAGCCCCATAGCACTTATGTACATTATCTAAATGTCTGGCTCCCCCGCCTTATGGGCAGCTATCATGTCTACTGACTCTGTTATATGATACTCTCCCAAGTTCTTAGTAAAATGTTCTGCACACAGTAAACACTGAATAAATATCATCTATAATGCGATAGAGAAACAAGGAAGAGGGACACAACAAAGCTGCTCAATACATCAGTAGTTTGTATTCAGCTCTTACTCTGTGCAGAGACCTACACTAAGCTTCCAGAAGAGTACAGTAGAATTTGTTAGTATGATCCCTGCCTAGCTAGGGAAACAGATCATAATAAATCATCTGGGCTGTAATCTCATTCTGGGCAGGGAATGCATCTGTTCATTGTTATATTGTATGTTCCCAAGTGCATAGTACAGTCCTTTGCACATAGTAAGAACTTAATAAATACTATTGGATAAAGGAATGAAGGGGGAGAAGCAGTCCATAAAGAATCGTGCATGCATCCATGTGTTGATGTGAATACTCAAGTACTTGAGTCTGTGTGGAAGGGTAGCAGAAGCAGCGTGGCTCAGTGGAAAGAGCCTGGGCTTTGAAGTCAGAGGTCATGGGTTCAAATCCAGGCTCCACGAATTGTTAGCTGTGTGACTTTGGGCAAGTCATTTCACTTCTCCAGGCCTCAGTTCCCTCATCTGTAAAATGGGGATGAAGCCTGTGAGCCCCCCATGGGACAACCTGATTACCTTGTACACCCCAGTGCTTAGAACAGTGCTTTGCACATAGTAAGCACTTAATAAATGCCATCATTATTATTATTATTAGAAATGGCATGACCAGGGGGAAATAGAATTGGGATATGAGAGATTAATCAGGGAAGGTCTACTGGAGGAGGTGTGATTTCTGGAAGCCTTGGAAGATGGGAGAGAACAGTGGCCTTCTAAACGGAAAGCAAAGGGAATTCCAGGACAGAAGGGAGGAAGTGAGCAAGAGATGAGGATGAGGCACAGTGAGCAGATTGGTTCTAAGGGAGTGAAGAGGGAGAGCTGGGGTGTTTTGGGAGAGGAGAGAGGATAATTAGGGAGATGAGCTGCTTGAATTGTCAGGAGTTTCTCTTTGATATGTGTGCTGTTCATTCATTCAATTGTATTTATTAAGTGCTTACTGTGTGCAGAGCACAGTACTCAGCGCTTGGGAAGTACAAGTTGGCAACATATAGAGATGGTCCCTACCCAACAGCGGGTCCCTACCCAACAGCGGGTTCACAGTCTAGAAAGGGGAGACAGACAACAAAACAAAACATATTAGCAAAATAAAATAAATAGAATAGATATGTACAAGTGAAATAGAGTAATAAATATGTACAAACACATATACATATATACAGGTGCTGTGGGGAGGGGAAGGAGGTAAGGCGGTTATTATGTGCAAAGCACCGCTCTAAGTCCTTAGGAGCCTGGCGAGGGGTGGGAGGGCGAAGCCTGGGAGCTAGGAGGTGAGCAGAGGGAAGGAAAACTCCATCGTACGCTCCCGAGCCTTTAGGACAGTGTTCTGCATATAGTAAGTGCTTTATAAATACCATTGATGAGGACAGGACGTGGAGGTCCTTACTGTTGTGAGAAGCAGCATGGTTCAGTGGAAAAGAGCCCAGGCTCTGGAGTCAGAGGTCATGGCTTCAAATCCCAGCTCCACCAATTGTCAGCTGTGTGACTTTGGGCAAGTCACTTACATCCCTGTACCTCAGTTCCCTCATCTCTAAAATGGGGATGAAGACTGTGAGCCCCCCGTGGGACAGCCTGATCACCTTGTAACCTCCCCAGCACTTAGAACAGTGCTTTGCAAACCGTAAGCACTTAATAAATGCCACTATTATTATTATTTGCCTCTAGGAAATGGTTGAAGTGAGAAATAATGTTCCGAGTATATTACTCTTTGACCGACAGACATCATTAGCCCTTGTTTTTAGGAGAAAGTTCTGATTCAAATAATTTTGCAAAAGTAAAATGAATTACCATGCAGAGGTCAAAACAATGAAGGAAAGTACACTATGGATTCTGAATAGGAGAAAGAGAACATTTAACCATTAGGTAGTTACAGGTACAAAATAAGAACAAAAACAAACCATCAAACGATTGTTTGGTTGTAGTAACCTTGGTATTATCCTCTACTCACCTCTTTGATTCAACCTCCCCTATTCACATCACCAAATACTGTAGGGTTGGCCTTCACAGGATCGCTAAAATCCACCCTTCCCCCTGCAACCAAACTCCTCCCGTATTAATCCAAGCATGTATGCCACCTGCTTTGATTACTGCATCAGCCTCCTTGCTGACCTCCCAGCCTCCTGTCCTTCCCTGATTCAGTCCATATTTCACTCTGCTGCCCGGATCATTTTTCTACCAAACGGTTCACTTTCAATTTCCCCACTCTTCAAGAACCTCCAGTAGTGGCCCACCCACCTCCACTTCAAACAGGAAATCCTTACCATGGACTTCAGTCTGTAGATTATACTCTCAAAATGTGGGCAGGGATCGTGTCAAACAACTTTGTGATATTGTACTCTCACAGGCATTTAGTACAGTGCACTGCACACAGTAAATGCCCAATAAACGTGAGTCACTCATTGTCGTATTTATTGAGTGCTTACTGTGTGCAGAGCACCATACTAAGTGCTTGGAAAGTACAATTCGGCAACAGAGACAATCCCTACCCAACAGCGGGCTCACAGTCTAGAAGGGGGAGAAAGACATCAAAACAAAGCAAGTAGACTGATTTAAAGCACTTAATCTCCTTGGAGCCTTCTTCCTTATCTCCCTGATTTACTGTTACAGTTCCTGATTTCCCACACACTTTGCTCCTCTTATGCCAAACTACTCATCGTACCTCAATCCCATCTACTTTGTCACCATCCCCTAGCCAATATCCTGCCTCTTCCCTTGAACTCCCTCCCACTTCGTATCCTACAAACGACCACTCTTCCCAACATCAAAGCCTTATCATCTCCTCCAAGGGGGCTTCCTTCGCTTACTCCTCTTCCCTTTGGGAAACTTTATTTCTTAAAAAATAAGTGCATTACTCCTGCACTTAAACTTTCAACCACACCCCTTATTCACCCCAACCTCAGCCCCACTGCACTTGTGTATATATCTGTAACATTTATTTATATTACTCTCTGTCTCCCCTTCTAGACTGCAAGGACCATGTCTACCAAATGTCTTATATTGTATTCTCCCAGTCAGTACAGTGCTCCGCCCACTCTAGATTGTAAACTAGACGGTAAGCTTGTTGTGGGCAGGAATGTCACCTTTCATTGTTGAATTGTACTCTCCCAAGCATTTAGTACAGTGCTCTGCACACAGTAAGTACGCAACAAATATGTTTGAATGAATGAAGGCACACAGAAAGCACTCCATAAGTACTGATTGAATGCTATTTATTTTAGTATATGATTGTTTCTATATTTATTATGTTTTTCTCACTTCTTTTAATCTACTGACAGGGACTGTCTCACATTAGTACAATGTTCTGCACACAGTAAGCACTGAATAAATGTCATCTATAATGTGATAGAGAAACACATGCTAATAATCCTGCATTATTCCATGAACATGCTGACGTTTAAGAAAGTTTAAGAAGTTTATTTCCCAGTGCTTAGTATAATGTTTGTCATGTAGTAAGTGCCACAATTATCATTATTGGCATTAGAATTATTTTTTCAATTTTTTGGCATTATTCTGCTTTACGTAATTCCCTTTGGGAAACTTTATTTCTTGAAAAAAAAATGAAGGATTGATTGAACTTTTGGAACTTTTTTCATGCAACTAATTGAAAGTGTTACCTGAGATACTGTAAGAATCCATCAATAAGTTACTTTTTTTCATCATATTTGCTAATTACTATGTGCCAGCAACTGTACTTAGCACTGGGGTATATACAAAGGACACAGGCCATATCCCACATGGGACTCACAGTCTTAATCCCCGTTTTACATATGAGGTAACTGAGACACAGAGAAGTGAAGTGACTTGACCAAGGTCACCCGGCAGACCAGTAGTGGAGCAGGTCCTTCTGACTCCTAAGCCATGCCTCTTCTCTCTATTGAACGCTTTCTTTGTGCAGAGCCTGGTTCTAGTGGTTTGCGAGAGTATAAGAGAGTTGTTAGACATGTTCCCTGCCCACAAGAAGCTTACAGTCTAGAAAGGGAGAGAGACATGAAAATAGATTTTGGATATGGACATAAGTGCGGGATATCGAATCACACCAGTACTTTTGCAATAGACATATATTCCTGGGTTTATTTCCAACTCCTTTCTAGCTTTTTGGGGTGGCCGAGAGGGAGGATGTTTGGTGGGAATGATTAGTCCTGGAAAGCCCCACAGAATCGAACTCCAACTTCCACTCAGCCTCCTTGAAAACTCTGATTTCTATTCAGAGTAGGGGCAATAATTACTTAAATCCCCTTTCCAATCTCCAGTCCCCTGGAGTCCATCCCGTTGTCCAGAATGGGACCCAAGAATCTCTTCTCTCCATGTTCTCTCTCATTCCCAGATCCTTTCATGTACGAGAAGTGGAAATGATCCCGTGTGAGCCATAACACACGATACTTATTCTTCACTCAATCATCCAAAATAATGCTGTTGTCTTGCAGAAAATAAACCAGGATGCATCTCATCCACTGGTTTAACAGCTGAAGGATCCAAGAAACAAATGCTCGGGGTTTATTTTTAGTCTTCCATCTTTCATCCCTAAATAATTGTCTAGTATTTGGTAGGCTCATATTTTAGAAACAAATATTCAAATGTGAGAACAATGGTCGTCAGTGCTTAATCTATCGAAGTGGGTGCTTATGTCACTCCTGAATTAGGGGATAAAGCAGGCTGGAAAAAAATGAAAAAAGGAAAAGATAAAAAAAATTCCTGAAGGGAAATGTTGCTGGAAATTCTTCCTAGTTGAGAGAAAATTAACATTGGAGTTTCCCCTCAAAATTGAATTCAATATCAGATCTGGAAAATGCTATATTGGTCCCTTACTCTGCATAGAACTAGCATTTTTAATAAAGGCTTACTGAGGAAATAATTATGGTTTTAGAGCTTGCAAACCCAAGGATCCGATGTGAGCCTCTTGAGGTGTACATGACATTGCATAAATATTAAAGAAAAACTGGATAGAGATACTGAGACACCATCCAAGACCCAATCTGAAATGTCCACAACATAAAGATAAAGAGAGCGTGATGTGGCTTTGTCCCAAGGCCTTTAGTCTATCTCCTAGAAACAGTCCCAAATTCCCTGAAAAGGCTAAATTCAATCGGATAAAAAAATAAAAAATAAAAAAGTGGTGACTTAGAAACACCAAGCCAGTTTTGCTGCTATTGTGATTTTAGTTGTTTAGTGTTCAGGGAGCACAATCTGAGTTTTTGCCCACAAGTTTAGCATTTCCCTGGACTGAGAGGAACTGAGTGAGAAAGTTGTAATTGGCTCAGGGAAAACCATCCCTAATGCAAAACAATATTGAAACCTGTAACCTGCTGACAATAGAACAAACCTTTTCCAAATATTCTGTTGCATTGTACTCTTCCTAGCTCTCCATCCAGTTCTCTGAACATGGTAAGCACTTAATAAGTACCATCAACTGAATGATTAATGGAGATTTTATTTTTTAATGGCATTCGTTATAAATGATAATAATACTGTTAATTATGGTATTATTAAAACAATCTGAGTGTTTGCCCACAAGTTCAGCATTTCCCTGGACTGAGAGGAACTGAGTGAGAAAGTTGTAATTGGCTCAGAGAAAGCCATCCCTAATGCAAAACAATATTGAAATCTGTAACCTGCTGACAATAGAACATACCTTTTCCAAATATTCTGTTGCATTGTACTCTTCCTAGCTCTCCGTCCAGTTCTCTGAACACGGTAAGCACTTAATAAGTACCATCGACTGAATGATTAGTGGAGATTTTATTTTTTAATGGCATTCGTTATAAATGATAATAATACTGATAATTATGGTATTATTAAAACAATCTGAGTTTTTGCCCACAAGTTTAGCATTTCCCTGGACTGAGAGGAACTGAGTGAGAAAGTTGTAATTGGCTCAGGGAAAACCATCCCTAATGCAAAACAATATTGAAACCTGTAACCTGCTGAAAATAGAACATACCTTTTCCAAATATTCTGTTGCATTGTACTCTTCCTAGCTCTCCGTCCAGTTCTCTGAACATGGTAAGCACTTAATAAGTACCATCGACTGAATGATTAATGGAGATTTTATTTTTTAATGGCATTCGTTATAAATAATAATAATAATAATAATGATAATTATGGTATTTGTTAAATACGTCTGGGCTCTGTCCATTAACCCACACTGCTCTCTCAATATTAATAAAAATAGTATTTTTTAAGCACTTACAACATGCCAATACAATACAATCAGTTCAGACACAGTCTCTGACTCACTTGAGGCTCAGAGTCTTAGGGGAAAGGAGACCAGGTATTGAATCATCATTTTATAGCAGAGAAAGCCGAGGCCTAGAGAAGCAAGATCTTAAGTGACTTGACCAAGGTCACACAGAAGGTAAAATGTTCTGCACGTTGGCAAATACCTTGATTGATGGTAGTTTCCAAAAATGCAAAGAAAACTACTGATGACAAGGTGTTTAGCTCATCAGGCAACCTTCCAAAAGAAATTAGATCATTTAGGTTTAGGAGTAAGATGCCTGAACCGAATAATCCATCGTAAATTTGGTCGATAGTGTTTATTATAATTTTGCAAAGAAACAAAAAACAAAAAAAAATCAAATATAGTTGTTTTCAGCTGGAAAATGACACAATGAAAGGATAGGTTCTTTTCAAAACTAATCTGATAATCCCGGTAGGTTTTGACCTCCATGATGACGCAATCCTAAAATTCTGGAATATCATCTTTATCTACTATGAAACACATGCACAGAATGGAACTGACCCTTTGACGATTATGTATTGCTACAAGGCCTTTTGTGTCTACGAACTGGAATTCAATTTGCTCACAAATCACAAGTCAAACGAACAATCCACTCCCTAAATCGAAGCCACCTGCAGATTGAAGAAATGTGGGCATTAAAGCCACCGCCGTCCTGAGAAATGGTAATCGACAAAATAAGGATCACGGAGAGTCCAATATTTCAACTGACAGAGAACTGGCAAAGCGGAGAGTTCAGGCTATAGTGAACAGCGTGAAAGGATCTGTAAATTGTAGATAGTGAGAAAAGCCAATCAAAGCAGGGGCAAAGAATGCCCAGTTTAAAAAGCAAATCCGGATAAAAATATTAACCGAACAGATGTGTACTTTCAATCCACCGAGTAGACTGGGATATGTAGAGTCATGTTTTCTTAAACTTCAGCATGTTCATGGAGTAATGCAGGATTATTAGGGTCTTTGATAATGTTGCTGTACTCTGTGAAATAAATCCGCTATAAGTATCTTTCTCATATGAAGATTAAAAAAAAAAAGGAGGCTTAAATCCAGGGTAGTAAATGGAAGGAAATCAAGAGGTACTAATTAAAGAAAATAGGACGTACTAATCGCATAAGCTATGCATCCATTTTGCATAGAAGCTCAAATATGGTTATCACAAGTGTTATTATTTATCTTGTCATAATATTTGCCCTGCTGTGAAAAGTCACAATGTAGTCCAATTGCTTTGAGGAAATATTACTGTTAGCTTGTTATAGTGCAATAATGCTTCACTGTTTGAGGGGATTCATTCATTCATTCATTCAATCATATTTATTGAACGCTTACTGTGTGCAGAGCACTGTACTAAGTGCTTGGGAGAGTACGATATCACAATAAATAAATGGAAAATAAATGCATAAAGGGATGAATATGGCACTCACCCTTGTATTATCTCCAGCAATTACTGTAGTGCTTTAATAACAATAATAATAACGATGGCATTTATTAAGCACTTACTATGTGCAAAGCACTGTTCTAAAAGCTGGGGGAATGCAAGGTAATCAGGATGTTCTGCGCGGGGCTCATGTCTTCATCCCCATTTTAGAGATGAGGTAACTGAGGCCCAGAGAAGTTAAGTGACTTGCCCAAAGTCACCCAGCTGACAAGTGGTGGAGCCAGGGTTTGAACCCATGACCTCTGACTCCAAAGTCCATGCTCTTTCCACTGAGCCACGCTGCTTCTCTCGAGAAGCAGAGCAGAGAGAAGCAGAGAAGAAGGTCACAGAGCAGACCGATGGTGGATGCAAGATTAAGGCCCAGATCCTTCCGAGTCCCAGGCCTGGGCTCTATCCATCAGGTCACACTACTTCTCAACAAAAAACACAAAAACAATATAAAAGCTGCATTTAAGGAGAACTGGGTGCTGTGTGATCTTGGATACAGCACCTAACTTCTCTCTGCTTCAGGAGAAGCAGTGTGGCTCAGTGGAAACAACCCAGGCTTTGGAGTCAGAGGTCATGGGTTCAAATCCCGGCTCCACCAATTGTCAGCTGTGTGATTTCGGGCAAGTCACTTAACTTCTCTGTGCTTCAGTTCCCTCATCTGTAAAATGGGGATTAAGACTGTGAGCCCCCACCCCGTGGGACAACCTGATCACCTTGCAACCTTCCCAGCGCTTAGAACAGTGCTTGGCACATAGTAAGCACTTAATAAATGCCATTATTACTATTACTATTATTATTATTTCCTCAGCTGTAAAATGGAAATAAAATAATTGTTCCCCCTCCATCTTAGTCTGTGTGTGAACTCCATGTGTGATGCACTCTGTGTCCAATCTGATTGTGTTGTATCAAGTCCAGTGCTTAGTAGAGTGCTTGGCAGATAGCGTAGTAGGGACTTAAATATTATTATTATCATTATTGTTATTACTATTATTATTTCATCCTTCATTATGTGTCTGTGGCCTTTCTGCTTCCTGAAATTCTGAGATGGAGAGCCCCTTGGAGGCCAAGAATAATATTTAATTTTCACATAGATATTGTTTCCCATCCCTTAGTATAGAACTCTGTACCAAGTCAGGCTTAGTAAATACCATCAACTTATTTATTTATTTACAATCTTTATTTATTTTACTTGTACATATCTATTCTATTCATTTTATTTTGTTAATGTGTTTTGTTTTGTTCTCTGTCTCCCCCTTCTAGACTGAGCCCACTGTTGGGTAGGGACCATCTCTATATGTTGCCAACTTGGACTTCCCAAGCGCTTAGTACAGTGCTCTGCACACAGTACGCACTCAATAAATATGATTGATTGATTGATTGATCAATACTACTAATACTACCAGTGGATAGAGCATGGGTCTTGGGTTCTAATCCCAGCCCCGCCACTTATCTGCTGTGTGACCTTGGGCAAGTCACTTCACTTCTCAAATTGTCAGCTGTGTGACCTTGGGCAAGTCACTTCACTTCTCAAATTGTCAGCTGTGTGACCTTGGGCAAGTCACTTCACTTCTCTGTGCCTCAGTTACCTCATCTGTAAAATGGGGATTAAGACTGTGAGCCCCCCGTGGGACAACCTGATCACATTGTAACCTTTCCAGCACTTGGAACAGTGCTCTGCACATAGTAAGTGCTTAATAAATGCCATTATCATTATTATTATTATTATTATTATTATTATTATTATTCTCTGTACCTCAGTTACCTGAGGATTTAGACTGTTAGCCCCACATGGAACAACCTGACTATCTTGCATCTACCCCAGCACTTAGAACAGTGTGTAATAATAATAATAATAATAATAATAATTGGCATTTATGAGGTGCTTACTATGTGCAAAGCACTGTTCTAAGCGCTGGGGAGGATACAGGGTGATCAGGTTGTCCCACGTGGGGCTCACAGTCTTAATCCCCATTTTACAGATGAGGTAACTGAGGCCCAGAGAAGTTAAGTGATTTGCCCAAGATCACACAGCAGACATGTGGCAGAGTCAGGATTCGAACCCATGACCTCTGACTCCAAAGCCCGTGTTCTTTCCATTGAGCATAGTAAGCACTTAAAAAATGTCATCATTATTATTATATAATGATAATCATTGTGTATCATAATAATATAATGTCATCATCATTATTATTATGTCATCGTTATTATTAGTAGCAGCATTGGTATTATAGTAAGCACTTAACAAGTACCATTATTATTATTATTATTATTACTACTACTACTTATCAATTAATCAGTTGATCAATGGCAGTTATCAATAAATGCTATTTATTGAGCAATTACTGTGTGCCTAGTGCTGTACCAAGCATTTGAGAGAGAACAGTACAGTAGAGTTTGTAGACATAATCCCTGCCCACAGCAAGCTTGCAATCTAATGGGGGAGACAGACAATAAAATAAAGTCCGGAACGGAGAAAAGGCAGAGCGTAAGGATGTTTTACGTCAGTGCTATGGGACTGAGGAGAGGGGTGAATAAGAAATGTTTAAGGAGTCCAGATTCAAGCATATCTAATCCAGGCAGCCTTTAAATGTACACCTTCATTTCATAAATCTCACAGCTTCATTTAAGAAATAACCCCAAGACCGCAATCCGTAGGCTAGGGCCTCAGAGCACGAGTGAGCTTCAGTAGTGTCATTTCTCTCCTCCGATCCCTCCGAGTTTGTACAAATGTCAAAATGGTTGTAAAGTTTAAGCCATGAGGGTCAACCAGTCTGAATCCCAGTTTATAGTTTCCAAGATACATTCAGTAAATGTCAGGTCGTGATTTTGCAAGATCTGTGTTGGGGGAATAAAGTAATTATAATTTTCCATAAAAAAAGAATTAAGTACCGCTCTGAGATACGGCCGGCTATCTAGACAAACTTTGTTATTCATGAAGATAAATATTATGATGATAATTCCCACTGCTCCAAAATTAAACAAACAAAAAGAAGATTAAAAAAAAAATCACATACACATACAGACATCAAACTGGTTGGGGACTTGGTAGATAAGGTGATTAAAAGTAAGGTTAATTCTGAATTTAGCTTGAAGTTCAAGGACAAAGTGGTTGCACACGGTTCCAAACTCAGTATATGAAAATCAGGAGGTGTGTCAATCACACTGGTGAGAAATACACATTTTGAAAATCCTATCCAAACCTCAACGCATGCTTGCTTTTAGCTGACAACTAGCAGTTTCTGCACAATACAAACACTGCACAATTAGTATTTGTTTAAGGATTGTTGTTGGAATCGTTTGTTATGAAATTTCTATGGTGCGACTATATTGTTTGCTGTTTTATCATTCAATACAAAGAACATTCACACAAACAAGATAGGGAAGGCTGATTTATGTAGTCATTGACATCTCCCCCCAACAGCCAAAGGACTGACATCAGTGATATGCTCAAAGAACAAGCCTCCAAACTCCACTTCATTCTGTGAGATTTGAGTTTATTAGGCACAAGTTCAAAGACAAGTACTCTTTTTCCCCTTTCCCAAATTCACAGTACCGAAAGAAGAGAATCAGTTGGATGGTCTATGAGAAAAATGTCCTAACTCACTCATCATCATCAGTCGATCTAGCAATTAATAGTTTTTTTTATTGAGTACCTAGAGTATTGAGTACCTAGAGAAGCAGCATGGCTCAGTGGAAAGAGCCGGGCTTGGGAGTCAGAGGTCATGGGTTCTAATACTGGCTCTCCCACATGTCTGCTGTGTGATCTTTGGCAAGTCACTTCACTTCTCTGGGCCTCAGTTACCTCATGTGTAAAATGGGGATGAAGACTGTGAGCCCCACGTGGGACAACGTGATCACCTTGTATCCCCCTCAGTGCTTAGAACAGTGCTTTGCACATAGTAAGTGCTTAACAAATGCCATTATTATTATTATTATTATTATTATCATTATCATTATTATTATTATTATTATTATTATTATTATTATTCACGGCATTGTATTAACCTCCTGGAAGCACTCAGTTCGGCTTTAAAGCAATCAATTACCCCGTCCCCTCCTACCTCACCTTGCTACTTTCCTTCTACCGTCCAGCCTGCACATTTCACTCCTCCAGTGAAATGTCTGCTTGGCCGCTCACCTCTGGCCCATGTTCTTCCTCTGGCCTGAAACCCCCACCCTCTTCATATCCAGCAGACAGTGACTCCCTCCCACCTCCACCAAAGCCTTATTGAAGGCCCATCTCTTCCAAGAGGTCTTCCCAGACTAAACCACTTTTCCTTTTCTTCCGCTCAATCAATCAATCGTATTTATTGAGCACTTACTGTGTGCAGAGCACTGTACTAAGCACTTGGGAAGTACAAGTTGGCAACGTATTGAGACAGTCCCTACCCAACAGTGGGCTCTGCTTCTCCCTGACTTGCTGTCTGTATTCACCCCCACTTCCCAGCCCCACAGCACTTATGTCCTCATTCATTCATTCAATCATATTTATTGAGCACTTACTGTGTGCAGAGCACTGTACTAAGTGCTTGGGAGGTACAAGTTGGCAACATAGAGAGACGGTCCCTACCCAACAGCGGGCTCACAGTCTAGAAGGGGGGAGACAGACAATAAAACAAAACATATTAACAAAATAAAATAAATAGAATAAATGTGTACAAGTAAAATAAATAAATAAATAAATAGAGTAATAAATATGTGCAAGAATATATACATATATACAGGTGCTGTGGGGAGGGGAAGGAGGTAAGGCAGGGAGATGGGGAGGGCATAATGGCAGAAGCATATAACAATAATAATAATGATGACATTTATTAAGTGCTTACTATGTGCAAAGCACTGTTCTAAGCACTGGGGGAGATACAAGGTAATCAGGTTGTCCCACGTGGGGCTCACAGTCTTCATCCCCATTTTACAGATGAGGTAACTGAGGCCCAGAGAAGTTAAGTGACTTGCCCAAAGTCGCACAGCTGACAAGAGGCAGAGCCTGGATTTGAACCCATGACCTCTGACTCCAAAGTCTGTCTCTTTCCACTGAGCCACGCTGCTTCTCTGTCATTTACTTATTCATATTAAAGTCTGTCTCCTCCTCTAGGCGGTAAGGTCGTGGTGGGCAGGGGATGTGTCTGTTCATTGTTCTGTTGCCCTCTTCCAAGCGCTTAGTACAGTACTTTGCACAGAGTAAGCGCTCAGTAAATACAATTGGATGAATTAGCGCTCTGAGTCTCAGTTACCTCATCTGTAAAATGGGGATGAAGACTGTGAGCCCCACGTGGGACAACGTGATCACCTTGTATCCCCCCCAGAGCTTAGAACAGTGCTTTGCACATAGTAAGTGCTTAATAAATGCCACTAAAAATTAATGAATGCATTGTGGGCAGGGAATGTGTCTGTTCTATTGTCATATAGTACTCTCCCAAGCAGACAGTACAGTGCTCTGCATACAGTAAGTGCTCAATAAATACCATTAACTGACTAGCTTATTGACTGACTGAAGGGTTCAGTAGAGTTATGACACCATCCTTGCCCTCAAGAAATTTATAATTTAGAAAGGGAGACAGACAATGAAATACTTTGTCCATAGTAGGAAGATGGATTAGGGGTAAATGTGTGAATTTCTGCTTAAATGGTGGACATATATGTATATCAACTAGTGCTGAAAGGAATATTGTTATTAGTCATCACAATCATTGTGCTCATCATCCTTACCCACGGTTCCTTTTTCACTTGTGTTTTCATATACAGAGAAAACTTCTAGCTCCCCAGCTACTCTGGAATAATATAATAATAATGTTTTTTGTTAAGTGCTTACTATGTGCCAAGCACTGTCCTAACCGCTGGGGTAGATACAAGGTAATCAGGTTGTCCCTTAGAGGGTTCACAGTCTTAATCCCCATTTTTACAGATGAGGTAACTGAGGCATGGAGAAGTTAACTGACTTGCCCAAAGTCACACAACTGATAAGTGGCAGAGACAGGATTAGAACCAATGACTTCTGACTCCCAATCCCATGCTCCTTCCACTAAGCCGTGCTGCTTCTCTAATAAAATAAGAATAAAAAGTTAAAAATAGAATAAATGTTAATAATAATAATAACTATAATGGTATTTGTTAAGCCTTACTATGTGCTAAACACTCTATTAAGCCCTGGGATAGATACAAAATAACCAGGGCCCTCACAGAGCGCATAGTCTAAGTAGGAAGGCAAACAGGTATTGAATCCCCCTTTTGCAGATGAGGGAACTGAGGCAGGGAGAAGGTAAGTGACTTTCCTAAAATCGCAGAGTTGAGAAGTGGAGGAGCCGGATTAGAGTCCAGGTCTTCCTGATTCTCAGGCCTGTGCTCTTTCCCTTAGGCCAGGAAAGTAATTTTGAGTCAGTCCTCCTCTCCAGATTTGGGCTGAGGAGGGAGAGAAAGAAAAATAAAAAATGCAAATACTTGGGCCCATTTTTTACCAGATGGGTTCACATCAATCAGTAAGCTTCCACTTCAAGTTTTCTGAGTCTGTGTGAGGTAGTGGAAAGAGTACGGACCCCAGAGTAAGAAGATGGAGGTTCAAAACAGCTTGGCCTTATGTGTAGACAACAGGCCTCAGAGTCAGAAGGAGCCGGGTTCTAGTCCCGGCTCTACCACTTGTGTGTTGTGTGACCTCGGGCAAGTCACCTGACTTCTCTAGAGAAGCAGCATGGCTCAGTGGAGAAGAGCACGGGCTTTGGAGTCAGAGGTCATGGGTTCAAACCCCAGCTCTGCCACTTGTCAGCTGTGTGACTTTGGGCACTTCACTTCTCTGGGCCTCAGTTTCCTCATCTGTAAAATGGGGATTGAGACTGTGAGCCCCCCGTGGGACAACCTGATCAGCTTGTAACCTCCCCAGCGCTTAGAAGAGTGCTTTGCACATAGTAAGCGCTTAATAAATGCCTTTATTATTATTATTATTATTATTATTATTATTATTATTATTATTATTCTCTATGCCTCATTTCTCTCATCTGTGAAATGGGGGTTAAGATTGGGAGGGGACTGTGTCCAACCTGATTTGCTTGTATCCACCCCTGTGCTTAGTTCATGCCTGGCACACAGTAAGCACTTAACAAATACCGCAGTTATCATTATAATTGTTATTCAAATTCCAGGTGCAGGGCAAATCACTTTGAGGGGGCCGCAGTTTTGTTTTCAGTAAAATAGAGATTCAATACTTGCTCTCCCTCCTACTTAGACGATGCGTGTGTGGTGCACTGTACTAAGCCTTGGGAGAAAAGACATACATGGGGATTAAACACAGTCCCTGTCCCTAGTGGGGCTCATAATCTAAAAGTTTAAGGGAGGGGATGGGATTGGAGACAGGCCCATGAGGCGTGATACAACATTAGAACGCAACATAAACGGACAAAATAGGCTGAACGTCTCAGTGGTCATGGAACAGACGGAGAATATGTGGGGGCAAGCCGGACGGACGCTGTCCCCAAATTCTTAGTACAGTGCTCTGCACGCAGTGAGTGTTCAATAAATGTGACTGACTGATTGAATACGGAAACAGTATATGCCAGGCCAGGGTTAAAAAGCTGCTTCTGCCCTCTCTTGGAATCTTCCATTTCTAATTTAATAATAATGATGGTATTTGTTAAGTGCTTACTATGTGCAAATCATTGTTCTAAGCGCTTGGGGGGATACAAGGTGATCAGGTTGTCCCACGTGGGGCTCACAGTCTTAATCCCCATTTTACAGATGAGGGAACTGAGGCACAGAGAAGTGAAGGGACTTGCCCAAGGTCACACAGCAAAGTGGCAGGGCTGGGATTCGAACCCATAACCTCTGACTCCCAAGCCCGGGCCCACTGTTGGGTAGGGACTGTCTCTATATGTTGCCAACTTGTACTTCCCAAGCGCTTAGTACAGTGCTTTACACACAGTAAGCGCTCAATAAATATGATTGATTGATTGATTGATTTCCACTGAGCCACACTGCTTCTCTAATTTGTCATTACTCCACATTCATTCATTTATTTATTCATAACATGCCTTTGTTGTGTGCTGTATTATTGTTATCAATACTGTTTTTGGTAGCATCAACAAGCAGTCCTGCCTATCCTGAGCCCATTAGAATTTCTTGGGACTCCAGGAAGCCCTGGATTCTAACTCTGTGGGTGTTATTTATTTTCCACCCCAGGACATCTTTGACCACTATCCAGAGCACTTGACTAAAGCTTTTCCTCTATCAAAGTCAATCGATCGTATTTATTGAGCTCATACTTTGTGCACAGCACTACTTTGTGCACAGCACAGCACTACTAAGTGCTGGGGAGGACATCTTTGACCAGTTTCAAGTGTACCTGACTAAAACCTTTCCTCTATCGAGATCAATCGTATTTATTGGGCACTTAGTCTGTGCAGAACACTGTGTTAAGTGCTTGGGAGGACCTATTTGACCACTTTCCAGAATACTTGATTAAACCTTTTCCTGTATCATGACCAATCAGCCATATTTATTGAGCATCTACTGTTTGCAGAGCACTGTACTAAGTGCTTGGGAGAGTACACTATAACAGAATTGGTAGACATGCTCCCTGACTAAAGATAAGGTAAATGCACGCACACACACACACACTTTTAATTCTGTGCTCTCACCTGGAAATGTCTTTTGTTAGTGGAAAAATCAGCAGCGGAGAGATCGCCACAGCATATGATTCAGAGAGATATCGTAACCTCCCGAACCTTCTCTAGCTTTCAAAGAAGAGAGTGAACCCGCAGCCTTGCACTGCTTGAACTGAAGGGAGAAAGGGAAGGTCAGTCTATCAAAGTTGTTTTGTTTTTGTGTGTAATCAGTTTACTTTGTCACTATAAACACTTTGTCAAGGCATCCACGGACGTAGCGGGCCGTGAATATCCGAAGGAAGAAAAATGCATTGTGGGAATTATGCTCTTGGATTTTGTGCTCCATTGGATACACATTTCCCTCCTTTCATGTTCCTTGACATTTGTAATTGAGGCATGATAGATGACATTTGACATTTTGGTTCTGCACTGCCATATTTTGGGGTGTTTTGGGAGCAGATGAAATAGAAGGAAAAGTAGCCGCTATTCGCCTGTTTCAAAGAGCTCCACAAAATAACTTTCTCTTGACAGGCTCATTAGTCTTTGTACTGAGAAAATATATATTTCCATATTTGACATCACGGAGTAAATCAGCGATTCCCTAAATGCCATCCGCTGACCAGTTAATGATGACAGGACTTGGATTGTTTTCTATGAATATGATATATGGCCTTTTCATGTATGTGTATGTATATATCTCTCTGTGAAGGTATATAAAGATGCTCCCTTATCGGTATCTATACATGCACACATATGAAAGCCATGCATTTACTCTGGATATATAGATCTATCTATCTATCTATTTATCTATCATCTATCTATAGAAAGAGATATATAGATGTAGATATTTACATGCAACAAGTATCAAATCTATCTATCTAGATAGATACTTGTTATTGTATTGTACTCTCCCAACGTAGTACAGGGTTTTGCACATAGTAAGCACTCAACAAATGTAACTGAAAGAATGAATGAAGACTCCTTATTTTCTGTTAAAGCCATGTAAATAAAGAATAGATTGAGGTATTCATTCATTCATTATTTCATTCATTCAATCATATTTATTGAGCGCTTACTGTGTGCAGAGCACTGTACTAAGCGCTCGGGAAGTCAAGTTTGCAACATATAGAGACAGCCCCTACCCAACAGCGGGCTCATAGTCTAGAAGGGGGAGACATAGGGATTTGTGCTGGAAATGATTGTGAGCCTCCAGAGGATAAAAAAGAAAGACAAATAAAAGAAAATAAAGGAAGTTCCAAGGGAGAAAGGGAAATGCATGTTTGGTGCTTTGGGACAGGCAAATATTGATCCAGAATGAGGTGATCCTAACTAACGTAAGCCAGAAGGGGAGGATGACCTCTACAATGGACCCAGGAGAATGAAGATTCCATACTGTGGCATTCCCCAAGCTCGAAATCTTGAGCAAACCATAAATCATTGAATTGTATTAAGCACTTACTATGTGTTGAGCACTGTAGTGAGTCCTTGGGAGAGTACCACACAATAGAGTTGGTGGGCAGGATCCCTGCCCGCAAGGAGCTTACAGTCTGCTCTTGGTCAGTGCTCCCAAATGGAGCTGTGGCATATCCTTAATCTGGTAGGATCTGCCCATCAGGGAATTGTGATCTGCCTTCCCATAACCCCATCTTCACATCAACATTCTTGTGGGTTTTAAGTGGCCATTCCCAATGCTTCCAGCCTCTTCCTTTCCTCAAAGCCCACTCATCACCAGTTTTCAAGTCTTAATACGTCTTTGCTTTTCATTGTGTTTTGATCATTCCAAAGCACTTCATCATTTACCTGATTTTATCATTCCAGCATCCCTGTGAGATAGAAGGAAGCAGGTATTATCCTCCTCTGTAAAGTCTCTAGGCTGTAAACTCATTGTGGGCAGGAAATGTGTCTGCGTGTTGTATCATTCTTTTCTAAGCGCTTAGGGCAGTGTTCTGCACAGGGTAAGCACTCAATAAATGCAATTAAATGAATCCCCATTTTCCAGATGAGGAAATTGAGGCCAGAGTGGTGAAATGATTTTCTCAAAGTGACACAAGAGACCAGTGACAGATCTGAGACTAAATGGAATGCTGACTCCTAGTCCTGTGTTCTTTCCATTAAGCAATCCTGTCTTCCTGAATCTACCCACTAAGCCTGACTTAGTGACATGAGCCTGGGTTTGGGAGTCAGAGGTCATGGGTTCTAATCCTGTCTCTGCCACTTATCAGTTGTGTGACTTTGGACAAGTCACTTCACTTCTCTGTAAAATGGGGATTAAGACTGTGAGTCCCATGTGGGACAACCTCATTACCTTGTATCCACCCTGTCTTAGAGCAGTGCTTGGCACATAGAAAGCACTTAACAAATACCATTATTATTAATGCCATTATCTCCCCATCATTTAGCACAATGATTACCACTTCACACATACCTCAGTGATGATTTTCATCCTGTCACACTTGGTTAATTCGTGATTAATCTATCATCTTGACACCCTCCTATCTTCCTCCCTTCCCACTGTTACATTTACACTTTCACAGCACTTCAGAATTTGTGTCCTCATTATACAATTTCTTCCCCTTATCTGTAATTTATTCTACTATCTCTCCAACAAGCTTGGAAATTCCTAGGGAGCAGGGATTAAGTCTACTGACTCTTCTGTACTCTTCCAAGCATTTAGGACAGTGATCTGCAGAGAGTAGATGCTCGATAACTACAATTGATTGACTGATCAACAGGTAATGTGTCTGATCTGTTACGTTTGTTTCTACCTCAGAGTTTATCACAGTGCTTGGTATAGTAGGTGTTCAATAAATACCACGATGAACTGACTAGCCTCCTGTCATGTACTGCTTTTCTCCTGAAGAGATCTATGGAACTGGGAAAGATGGGAGGATTTTGACATGAAGAAGCACTTGTGAATCCAATATTATTCTGGAAATGTGAATTTATATAACTAGGCTAATATAGAATACTGTAAATAATAATAATATTTGCTAAGCTCTTACTGTGTGCCAAACATTGTACTAAGCACTGGGATAGATACAAGATCATCATGTCAGACACAGCTTCTGTCCCCTTCCATCTCATATGGCAGTTCAGCCAGAAAATGAGATTGGCTGCTGTGTGACTTTGGACAAGTCCCATAAGGTCTCTTTGCCTCGGTTTTCTAATCTGTAAAATGGAAATTCAATATCTGTTCTTCTCACCTACACAGATTAGGATCTATGATAGGGACTGTGATTACTAAGCCCTCCTTTTCCTCAATTCCCTATCCCTCACTCTCTCCAATTACACTACCTGCCACCTGCCCCACAGCACTTGTGTATAAATGTAAATATCTATAATTCTATTTATTTCTATTAATGCCTGTTTTACTTGTTCTGATAAGTATATATACTTATATACACTTAATTCTAATTCTATTCATTTATATTGATGCTATTGATGCCTGTTTACTTGTTTTGATGTCTGTCTCCCCCACTGCTAGACTGTGAACCCGTTGTTGCACAGGGCAATGCCTCTGTTGCTGAACTGTACTTCCCAAGCACTTAGTACAGTGCTCTGCACACAGTAAGTGCTCAATAAATACAATTCAATGAATGAATTACCTTGAATCCACCCCAGGGCTTATTAAAAAATATTGGTATTATTCATCACTGTTATTAAGTATTAGTAGTGTTATTAGTCAGGTCTAGTGTGTTCCCTCTGTACGGTCTAAGCATTTGAAAATGAAGCTCAGAGAGCAAGTGTAGGTGAAAAAATCCCAATGACATGTTTTTGAACTGATGAATCACAGCTGGCAATTAAGTGTTCGTTTTCAAAGAAATATGGAAGAGTGAGCATTTCCCCTCATCCAATCCAACTTGCTTGTATCTACCCCAGTACTTAATACAGTGCCTGGCACAAAGTAAGTGCTCGACAAATACCATGACAATTGATGAGGAAGGGCTTTTGAAAAAAATGGAAAACCATAAAAGTCCAAGGGAAGGGACTTCTCCTCACCTCTACACATTTAGATTTTCAAAGGTGAAGGCTCAAGACTTTCATTCATCCATTCATTCAATCGTATTTATTGAGTGCTTACTGTGTGCAGAGCACTGTACTAAGCACTTGGGAAATACAAATCAGCAACATATAGAGACGGTCCCTACCCAACAACGGGCTCACAGTCTAGAAGAGGGAGACAGAAAACAAAACACATAGACAGGTGTCAAAACTTTCAGAATAAACAGAATTATAGCTATATGCACATCATTAATAAAATAGAGTAGTAAATATGTACAAGTTAAATAGAGTAATCAATCTGTCCAAATATCTACAAGAGATGTGAGGAGGGGAAGGTGGTAGGGCGGGGGGGATGGGGAGGGGAGGAGGAGAGGAAAAAGTGTGCTCAGTCTGGGAAGGCCTCCTGGAGAGGGTGAGCTCTCAGTAGGGCTTTGAAGGGAGGAAGAGAGCTAGCTTGGCGGATGTGTGGAGGGAGGGCATTCCAGGCCAGGGGAAGGATGTGGTCCGGGGGTCGACGGCGGGACAGGTGAGAACGAGGCCCGGTGAGGAGGTTAATGGCAGCAGAGGAGCTGAGGGTGTGGGCTGGGATGGAGAAGGAGAGAAGGGAGGTGAGGTGGAAGGGGGTGAGGGGATGGACAGCCTTGAAGCCCAGAGTGAGGAATTTTAGCTTGATGTGTAGGTTGACAAGCAGCCACTGGAGATTTTTGAGGAGGGGAGTGACATGCCCAGAGTGTTTCTGTAGAAAGATAATCCACACAGGAGAGTGAAGTATAGACTGAAGTGGGGAGACACAGGAGGATGGGAGATCACAAAGGAGGCTGATGCAGTAATCCAGTCGGGATAGGACAAGAGATTGAACCAGCAAGGTAGTGGTTTGGATGGAGAGGAAAGGGCAGATCATGGCGATTTTGTGGAGGTGAGACGGGCAGGTTTTGGTGACAAATTGGATATGTGGGGTGAGTAAGAGAGCGGGGGTGAGGATGACACCAAGGTTGCAGGCTTGTGAGACGGGAAGGATGGTAGTGTTGTCTACAGTGGCAGGAAAGTAAGTGAGAGAACAGGGAGGGAAGATAAGGAGCTCAGTCTTGGACAAGTTGAGTTTTAGATGGTGGGCAGATATACAGATGGAGATGTCCTGAAGGCAGGAGGAGATACGAGCTTTGAGGGAGGGGGAGAAAACGGGGGTGGAGATGTAGATTGGGGTGTCATCAGCGTAGAGATGATAGTTGAAGCCATGGGAGAGAATGAGTTCACCAAGGGAGTGAGTGTAGATAGAGAACAGAAGGGGACCAGGAACTGACCCTTGAGCTACCCCTACAGTAAGGGGATGAGAGGAGGAGGAGGAGCCTGCAAAGGAAATTGAGAATGAACTGCCAGAGAGATAAGAGGAGAACCAGGAAAGGACGGAGTCTGTGAAGCCAAGGTTGGATAGCATGTTGAGGAGAAGAGGGTGGTCCACAGTGTTAAAGGCAGCTACAAGTTCGAGGAAGATTAGGATAGAGTAGGAGCCATTGGATTTGGCAAGAAGGAGGTCAGTGGTCACCTTTGAGAGGGCAGGTTTTGTGGAATGTAGGGGATGGAAGCCAGATTGGAGGGGGTCGAGGAAAGAGTTGGTGTTGAGGAATTCGAGGCGGCAAGTTTAGATGACTCATTATAGGAGTTTGGAAAGGTAGTGTAGGAGGGAGATAGGGTGATAACTACAAGGGACAGTGGGGTCATGAGAAGGTATTTTTAGGATGGGCATGACGTGGACATGTTTGAAGGCAGAGGGGAAGGAACTAGTGGAGGGTGAGCGGTTGAAGATGGCAGTTAAGGAGGTGAGGAGGGAAGGGGAGAGAGTTTTCATAAAATGAAAGGGAATGGGGTCTGAAGCACAGGTGGATGGAGTAGCACTTGAGAGGAGGGAAGAGATCTCATCTGAAGATACTGCTGGGAAGGATGGGAGAGTAGCAGAGAGGGTTGAGAGCAGGGGGGGGTGGAGAAGGGGGAGGGGTGACTTTGGGGAGCTCAGACCTGATGGTGTTAATTTTCCTAATGAAGTAGGAGGCCAGATCATTGAGGGTGAGGAGTGAGGGATGGAGGAGGGGGAGGAACAGGGGGCCTGAGAAGGGAGTTATATGTCTGGAACAGCTGATGGGGGTGATGGGCATGGGTGTCAATAAGGGAGGAAAAATAGTTTTTCCTGGCAGAGGAGAGGGCAGAGTTAAGGCAGGAAAGGACTTGAGGAAGATAGAGAAATTCCATTTAATTGTGAAGAGTTTTCTATGCCCTTGCTCCGACTTGTTGAAATTACTTTGAATGCTCCCCTGCAGTCCACCTCCAATGCCTCAACTACCTTGAGAGAGTTTACCATCCTGGGTGTTTTGCATTTCCCCCGTTAATCTATTATCTATCGAATTACAAGTCATTTGCTTCCAGAGGTAACTTCAAGAACATTAAATTTGTTGTCTCCTGTTCCACAGGGTTTTGCTCTTGAACTTCCTGGTCTACTGCTTTTAAATCTGTATATATCCACCCATGTAATTTGATTTACATTTTATTAATATGCCAATGTCACACAGTTACTTCAGAATTAGCACTAAACATTCCTCCTGCCACGTCTCGGCTGTCTGCTTGACTAACTGATGTCAAAGTTTGTAAAGCTAGAATTTTCCGACCACCTAATATAACAAAAACACAGCTATAATTTCTTAGATGTAGACATCAGCTCTGAACAGAACATTTATAGCTGGTTTTCTAATGCAACTTTTCTCCATCATTTAAAGTTTAAGAGTCCTGGTGGATTCTACACTGGTGCTTAAATCATACTTTCTACTTAAATGAAATCTGATTTTTGCCACTATGGTAGTGACGCTTCTGCTTTATAGACGAAGGTTGTCCTTGACTGTCCTTGATTGCCGTCTCTTTTGGGCAACCATAACATCTTTATTTGATCTGTTTTATTCCCCTGCCTCTGCTTTAAGCATGTTTAAACACACACACGCACACAAAATGTTGCTGTTTAGATTTTGTAATCCAGGCAGACAAAATATGAATGTCTAAAGACCTTTTCCCTTGGCTTGTACATTTCAAAAGACAAAAGTGGAGTATAGATTGAGTTGCCTGAAGCAAAACCTTATGAAGAATTTAAGAAACTGACACCATAACTTTCTGTGAGAGAATAAAACCCACCTCCACTTTTTCTTATGCGCCCCGGACACTTCCATTTTCTCTCTTGGTGTCTTTGCTTTCGATCTGTGTTCAGATTTGAAAATGCTGAGTCCCAAAACCATCCTTTCAACATACTGTTCAGCGGAGTTGATACTCTTTAAATAATTAGACAATACAGGAAAGTAAGAAAGAGCCCTTGCCATTTCTCCAAGATTTCCAAAGCACGCCTTCTTCACCCCTCAGTTTTTCTAAGTCTTTTTTGTAAGCTTCTGAGAGGTTAAGACCATGGTTCTGGACTGTGAGCCCATTGTTGGGTAGGGACCATCTCTATATGTTGCCAACTTGTACATCCCAACCGCTTAGTACAGTGCTCTGCACACAGTTAGCACTCAATAAATACGATTGAATGAATGAATGAATGAGTGGTGTGTGCAGAGCAGATGCTCAGTAGTACTGATGATGATGGTAATAATAATAATAATAATTATGGTATTTGTTAACTGCTTACTATGTGTCAAGCACTGTTCTAAGTGCTGGGGGAAATACAAGGTGATCAGGTTGCTCACGGTCTTAATCTCCACTTTACAGATGAGGTAATTGAGGCCCAGAGAAGTGAAGTGACTTGCCCAAGGTCACACAGAAGACAAGTGGCAGAACTGGGATTAGAACCCATCACCTTCTGATTCCCAGGCCCAAGTTCTGTCCACTACACCATGCTGCTTCTCCATAAAGTAGCAATTCCACATTGGTGACGATGTTGCACTGGCAAACCTTTTTGTATTTTGGTTTCCTGTCCAAAATTTAAAGATAGTAGGTTTCTTTTTTCTTTTTCCTTTCTCATGCATACAACCCTATCCCAGGAGACCATGGTATTCCCATTTGATCTCAACTACTTCCCTTCTGGTTTACCGCAAACTAGGCAAAAGAAAACCCACAGTTGGATAAAACCAATATTCCATCCAACCCAAGATTGGTTGAGTGGCCTAGTGGCTAGAGCCTGGGCCTGGGAGATGGAAGGACCTGGGTTCTAAACCTGGCTCTGCCTCTCGTCTGCTGTGTGACCTTGGGCAAGTCTAGGAGCCCCATACTGGGCAGGGACTTTGTCCAACCTGCTTAACGAATACCATAAAAAGAAAAAGTCTAGTACTTTAAAGAGGCAAGAAAGTACTTCAGGATACAGGTTTATAGGTGCCCTCTTAAAAACCCACAATCAAACGTAGCTATCGTAAATTGTATATTGCAAAATATTTATTTATATTAATGTTTACTTCCCCCTCTAGAGTGTAATCTTGTTTTGGGTAGTGTATCTATCTACCAACTTTTTTGCAGTATAGTCTCTCAAATACTTAATACAGTGCTCTGAACAATGTAGACTCTCGATAAATATCACTGATTGATTGATTGATTAATTAAACAATTGATAATGTAACAATGATGGTATCTGTTAAGGATGTACCGAGGACGTTAAGGATGTAACTCTGTACCAAGTTCGGTGCTAAATCCTGGGTCAGATTTAAGTTAATCCGATTGAATGCATTCCCTGTCCCACATGAAAAGCATAGTCTAAGAGGGAGAGAGAACAAGTCTATTAGCCCTGTTTTACAGCTGAGCAAACTGAAGCAGAGAATAGTTAAATGACTTGCCCCAGGTCATTCATTCATTCATTCCATTGTATTTATTGAGTGCTGACTGTGTGCAAAGCACTGTACTAAGCACTTGGGAAGTACAAGTCGGCAACATATAGAAACGGTCCCTACTCAACAACGGGCTCAGACTCTAGAAGGGAGAGACAGACAACAAAACAAAACATATAGACAGGTGTCAAAATCGTCAGAACAAATAGAATTATAGCTGTATGCACATCATTAACAAAATAAATAGAATAGTAAATATGTCCAAGTAAAATAAATAGAGGAATAAATCTGTACAAATTATACAAGTGCTGTGGGGAGGGGAAGGAGGTAGGGATGGGGGGATGGGGAGGAGGAGAGGAAAAAGGGGGTTCAGTCTGGGTCACACTGCAAGATGTAACATGTCCTAAGGGAAAGAACCTAGGGCTGAGAGTCAGAAGGACCTGGGTTCGAAACCTGGCTCTGCCATCTTCAGTGTGACCTTGTGACCTTGGGTAAGTCATTACTTCTCTGGGGCTCAGTTACCCTATCAGTCAAATGGGGATTGAGACTGTGAGCCCCATGCGGGACAGGGATTGCATCCAACCCGATTTGTTTGTATCCACCACAACACTTAGTATAGTGCCTGACACATGGTAAGCAGTTAAGAAGTACCATTATTATTATTATTATTATTACTATTTAATGGAGCCCATTCTCTAGGTCCTGCTCTTTCCATTTTCTAACCTTCCCTCTGTGACCGTTTTTGGACCATCACCTATTAATATACCTCATCCTGCCTCAATCCTATTCATTCATTCATTCAATCATATTTATTGAGTGCTTACCGTGTGCAGAGCACTGTACTAAGCGCTTGGGAAGTACAAGTTGGCAACATATAGAGACAGTCACTACCCAACAACGGGCTATGATAGTTTCTACCTCCACGAACTCCCAGACCAAAACATTCCATATATATATACCATCTGCTCTGTGAAGAAGGGTTTCTTTTTGGTTTCATAAGAATTTAAGAAATAGTTTCCCTCCAAGTTGATTTGATTGATTCAATGTCTGCCTCCCATGCCAGATTGTAAGATCCTGAGGGCAGGAATCTGTGTATTCTTTCAAGTACTTAGTATAATACTCAGTGCACACTAAGAGCTCAAAAAATATCAATGATTGAGTCCACTAGAGAAATTTGCTATTGACTTGACCAAGGAAAAAAATCCAGTCACTGTTGTAGATATTTCCTCTCTCCCTCTCTAGTTCTTCACGGATTCAGTTTCCACAGGGTTTTCCCAGACTGAGCCCCTTTTTTCCTCTCCTCCTCCCCATCCCCCCAACCCTTCCTCCTTCCCCTCCCCACAGCAGCTGTATATATTTGTACAGATTTATTCCTCTATTTATTTTACTTGTACATATTTACTATTCTATTTATTTTGTTAATGATGTGCATATAGCTATAATTCTATTTGTTCTGATGATTTTGACACTTGTCTACATGTTTTTTTTCGTTGTCTGTCTCCCCTTCTAGACTGTGAGCCCATTGTTGGGTAGGGACCATCTCTATATGTTGCCTACTTGTACTTCCCAAGCGCTTAGTACAGTGCTCTGCACAGAGTAAGTGCTCAATAAATATGATTGAATGAATGAATGAATGAACAGGGCACCTGATTTCAGTCCATCTTCTCTCTCTCTTTCTCTCTCTTTATCCATTCTCTGCCTCTTGACCCATCTGCCTCTCAAATTCAACTTTGGTTTCATTCCGCTGTTGGGTTGTAAGATGAGATGTCAAAGAGTGAAACTGTTTACCTCTTTGATTTATTATGGGCAAGGAATATGCCTTCTAATTCTGTTGCATTGTACTCTCCCAAGGGCTTTAGTGCAGTTTTCTGCACTTGATAAGTGCTCAATAAATACACTTGATTGAACGATTAAGTAATAGACTTCAAAGGTAACCAGTCCCCTTTTTCTTGAATGAGTTCATCCTAAAAGTAGCCCTAATGCATTATAAATAATTCCATGGTTAATCGGGGGAATGCATTAGAAGAGGGAAATTTCCTCTTTGCTGGTGCTGGGTGATAATTTACTATGGTGCTTTTGAACAAGTTCCTTCCTTCATAAGATTGTCCTCTTAATTCCTGACCGGATAGCTGAAGTAGCATGGCCTAATGGGAATATTACAGGCCTCGGAGTCAGAGGACCTGGGTTCTAATCGCGGCACTGACACATCTGCTCTGTGACCCTGGGCAAACCACTTCACTTCTCTGTGCCTCAGTTCCCTCATCTGCAAATCTCCGTTCTCCCTCCTACTTAGACTGTGAGCCCACGTGAGACCTGATTATCTTGTATTTACTCCAGCACTTAGTACAGTGCCCAGCACACAGCAAACACTTAGAAAATCCCACAGTTATTATTGTTAGCTCAAGCTGGAAGAAAACTTAGCTCAATAAGAACCACGCTCATTGTTTTTCTCTCACAAACCTCCAATTGCTACCCATCTGTTTATATCGAATTTAAATTCCAATCATAACTTTTGAGGTTTTTGTCCACTTTTCTCTTTCCAATTCTGCTCTCCTTTCCCACTACATTCCAGCTCCTACTCTTCATTCCTCCCAAGGTAACCTGTTACTGAATCTCAATCTTGACTTTTCTGTTTCCAAAGCCTCCCTTCAATGAGGTGTCCCGGATCTGCTAATCTCCTCACCTTCACAGGCTCCTTAAAGATGACCTTCCCAGGGAAATATTCTCTGACTACTCCGCAATAGTGTGGCCTTGTGGAAAGAGCACAGGCCTCAGAGTCAGAGGACATGTGTTCTAATCCTGGCTCTGCCACGTGTCTGTTGTATGACCTTGGGCAATTCACTTCACTTCTCTGGGCCTCAGTTACCTCATCTGTCAAAATGGGGATTGCGACTCTGAAACACTTGTGAGACAGAGATTGTCCAATCTGATTTGCTCGATTCCATCCCAGACCTTAGTACAGTGCATTGTACATAGTAAGCTCTTAAGAAATACCATTTTTTATATTGTACTCTCCCAAGTGCTTAGTACAGTGTTATGGACATAATAAGTGATTTGTTGATCTCCCCCTTCTAGACTGTGAGCCCGCTGTTGGGTAGGGACCGTCTCTATATGTTGCCGACTTGCACTTCCCTAGCGCTTAGTACAGTGCTCTGCACATGGTAAGTGCTCAATAAATACAATTGAAAGAATGAATGATTTACCTTGTGGAGGGATTTTTCCTTCATATTGGTCTCTGGAGGGAATCTCAGGGTACAGGTCCATGACTACCGTGGCTTAATCTGTCCCTTGGGGCTGGAGTTGGCTGGTTTTCCAGCATTCCTTCTTGGTGTCTGTTTTTCCAGCATGCTCCCATCCCTCATTATCTAGTCTAGAAACCTGTAAATTTGGAAATATTAATCCAATCATTTTCCCAATTGAAAACCAAAAAGAGCTCATGGCCTTAAGGCAGTGTGTGAAAGCAATACGACCTCATGGAAAGAGCACAGGCTTGGGAGTCAGAGGCCTGGGTTACTAATCCTAGCTCTGCCACTTACTCACTGTGCCACTCGGAGCAACTCACTTCCCTTTCCTGTACTTTGGCTCCCTCATCCGCAAAATGAGGATTCAATCCCTGTTCTCCTTCCTACTTAGACTGTGATCTCCATGTGGGACCTGATGATTTTGTATCTACCCCAGTGCTCGTTACAGTGTTTGGCGCAGAGTAAATGCTTAACATCCCCTCTCAGGGTCACACCTGGAGAGTTTCCAGTACACTACCGTTCTCGACTGTGGAAAGGAGAGTCAAGCAGAGGCACATCCATTCCATTCCTACTTTGGCCAGTGAATAATGAGTGGCAGGAAATCTGCTACAAGCCAAAATTCTCCTGGGCTGGGCAGCAGCAGCATAGGAGAGAGTCGAGGGCGGAAACTCAAGTTTACTGGGTGGAAGGAGGCAATGGCAAACCACTTCTGGATTTTTACCAGGAAAACTCTATGGGTCCACTAACAGAATGATTACAGATGGAGAGCGGGGCGTTCTGGGGGAGATGTGTCTGTGGGTTTGTTATGGGTTGAAAATAACTCAATGGCTTAAGACAAGATGAGAAACACTTAACAGAAACCACATCATTATATAGGTGACCAAGGCTAGATCAGATAGCTTCTCTCACTGAAGTGACAGCAGTCTTCTATCCCTTGTTCTTTCTCTTACTCTTCTGATACACCCCCACAAATAGTCATTTTTCATATTAAAAAAGCAGTGAATTCAACGAAACAAACAAAAAGCAGTATGTTGTAAATGTTCAAATTGTCTTGGAAAAAGGGAAGATGTGCGAGTAAAAAACAAAACAAACGAACAAACAAAAAAAATTCCTAGAGAAATTTTCTAGGCCCCTGGGGATACCTAGAACACTTCTTAAATAGCTCACCTGACATCCGAAGTGCTAATTTTGTTTCAACCTGTCCTGGAGTATGTCATATATCTTCCCTTTAAACAAAACAAAATAAAACAAAAAAACAGGTTGCTAGCTGCCTTGCTCCTTGCAGCATTTCATTCCCTAAATTATCAACCAATCAGTGGTATTTACTGAGTGCTTACTACACAGAGAGCACTATACTTAGTGTTTGGGAGAGTATAATACAACAGAATTAGCAGACATATTCCCTATCCTTAAAGATCTTACAGTCTAGAGGTCAGCTCACTCCCACCATATTGTCAGCATTGCTAACTGCCTTTCTCTTTGCACCAATGCATTTAATGAATCACTCTTTCCTTCCACCTACCGTGACCTCCCTGAAAACAGGAATCTTGTCTATTTTATTGTACTCTCCCCAAAACTAAGTTCAGTCCACCTCTAGACTATCAGCTCCCCCATCTAGAACGTAAACTCATGTTGGGCAGGGAATGTGTCTGTTTACTGTTCTTGTGCTTAGTACAGCGCTCTGCATGCAGTAAGCACTCAAATATGGTCGAATGATTGAATGAATGAACAGTAATCCGCATGCAGTAAGTGCTCAGTAAAATCCTATTACTTGATTAAATGTCATTCCAGAGTAAACTCACTTCAACTCTGTGACATAATCCAAAGAATTTAGTAGTCCCCTGCTAAATCAAGATTACAGGAAAAGGAGTAGTAGTAATAACTTCATGAAAAGAGTATGGACTGGGAGACAGGACACCGGGATTCTAATCCCAACTCTACCATTTGACTGCAGTAGGACTTTGAACCTGTGACTTATTCAGTCATATTTAATGAGCGCTTACTTTGTGTAGAGCACTGTGCTAAACTCGTGGGAGAGTACAATTTAATTTAACTGTCTGTGCTTCCATTTGCTTATCGTAAATTGAGGATTAAGTAGGCTTTTTTCCTCCCCGCTTCTCTGTTCTCCGTATAAGACAGGATCTATGTGATCTGACTGAACTGTATCTACCACAGCACTAAGGATGGAAAATCCCCAATTTACAGAGGAGGTAACTGAGGCACTGAGAAGTGAGGCGACTTGCCCGAGGGATTAGAACCCATAATCTTCTGGCTCCGAGGCCCATGCTCTAGCCACTATACCATACTGCTTCTCTGCAAATGGTAGTTGCTCAATATATATTATATATAATATATAAGTACAGTGTTCTCCATGTAGTAAGCACTCAGTAAATAAGCACTCAGTAAATAAGCACTCAGTAAATACTATATTATATTATATATTATAATATATATTATATTATATTATATTATATTATATTATATTATATTATATTATATTATATTTTATATTATATTATATTATATTATATTATATTATATATTATATTATATTATATTTTATATTACGTTATATTATGTTGCATTATATTATATTATATTATTATATTATATTATATTATATTATATTATTATATTATCATATTATGCTATATTGTGTTATGTTATGTTATATTATATTATATTATATTATATTATTATATTATATTATATTATATTATATTATATTATATTATATTATATTATATCATATCATATTATATTATATTATATATAAGTACAGTGCTCTCTATGTAGTAAGCACTCAGTAAATAAGCACTCAGTAAATACCATATAATATATATTGAGCAACTACTGTGTGCAGAGAAGCAGCATGGTATACAGCATGGGCCTCGGAGCCAGAAGGTCATGGGTTCTTATCCCTCGGGCAAGTCGCCTCACTTCTCAGTGCCTCAGTTACCTCCTCTGTAAATTGGGGATTGAGACTGTGAGCCCCAGGGGGGACAGGGACTGTGTCCAACCTGATTTGCTTGTGTCCATCCAGTGCTTAATACAGTGTCTGGCAGATGGAAAGTTCTTAAATGCCATAATAATCGTTATTATTATTATTATTATAGCACTGTACTAAGCTCTTAGGAAGTATGCCACTTTTCCTCATCTCCTACTCCCTTCTGCATCATGCTGACTTGCTCACTTTGTTGTTCCCCTCACCATTCCAACCCTATAGCACTTATGTATGTGTATATATATATAGATAGATAGATAGATAGATAGATAGATATATACATATATAGATATACTTAGATATATATATATATAGATGTATACAGATAGCATATGTATATATAGATATATACATATGTAGATATACATAGATAGATAGATAGATATATCTATCTATGTATATCTACATATGTATCTATCTATCTATCTATCTATCTATCTATATATATATATATACACATACATAAGTGCTATTCCAACCCTATAGCACTTATGTATGTGTATATATCTATATCTATATCTATAGATATATAGATATAGATATAGATATATATACATATATATATAGATATAGATGTAGATATCTATGTATATCTACATATGTATATATATCTATATCTATATCTATATATAGATATATATATATCTCTATATCTATATATATCTATGTATATCTATATATATCTCTCTCTATATATCTATATATATGTATATATATAATTACAGATATATATATATATATATACACACACACACACACATATATACACACATACATGTGTATGTATATGCATATATACATATACATACACATACATACATATGTATGTGTATATATGTGTGTGTTTGTATATATACATACATATACATACACATGTATGTATGTGTATATATATGTGTGTGTATGTATATGTGTGTGCATGTATATATATAGCTATCTGTAATTTTATATATATATATATGTATATATCTGTAATTATATATGCATTTGTACTGATGTCTGTCCCCTCACCTTGTCCCCATCCCCACCTCCAGACTGTGAGCTTGTTGTGAGCAGGGGATGTCACTGTTTATTGTTGCATTGTACTTTCCCAAGTGCTTAGTACAGTGCTCAGCACACAGTAAGTGCTTAACAAATATGATTGAATGAACCAAATGAGTATTACACAGAGAAGCGAAACATTTTCTGCCCACTCTTCTCAAGTAAGTGACTAGCAGCTGAAGAAACCCACAAAACAAGATTTGTACTGGATTGGGTCCTTTATTACATCTTTACATGGCCCTACCTAGGTTTACACTTGATTAAACCTTTGGGTGAGCAAAACTTTACTGTTAGCATTTGCTCTAAAACTCACACAGCCTTTCACAAAGGAAGCAATGCAGCCCACTTGCTTTCCTAAAATATTCCATTTTGTGCCTGGGGTGATAGCATTATTTCCTAGAGCAAAACCCTGTTGAGTGTTATCCTGCCAAATTTGAAACAGCCAAAGGGACAAGCGTTTCCCAAATCAGGAGACTGCTAACCTATCATTTTTTTTTTTCTTAACTTGTTTCTTCAAGTAGCATTACCCCCATTTCATTGGATTTTACTGATTCACTTTTCTATCTCCCAGTTTTCAGGAGCAGTAGTGGTAAACTCATGAAATTTTTTTTTTTTCACAGCAACAAGAGGAACAGCTGTGTTGTTGTTACCTCAATAAAAACACCACATTTTGCAGTGGAACAACTTATTTAGTGTGGATAGATAATAATAATAATGGCATTTATTAAGCGCTTACTATGTGCAAAGCACTGTTCTAAGCATTAGGGAGGTTACAAGGTGATCAGGTTGTCCCATGGGGGGCTCACAGTCTTAATCCTCATTTTACAGCTGAGGGAACTGAGGCCCAGAGAAGTGAAGTGACTTGCCCAAACTCATTCATTCATTCATTCATTCATTCAATCATATTTATTGAGCGCTTACTGTGTGCAGAGCACTGTACTAAGCACTTGGGAAGTACAAGTTGGCAACATATAGAGATGGTCCCTACCCAACAGCGGGCTCACAGTCTAGAAGGGGGAGACAGACAACAAAACAAAACAAATTAACAAAATAAAATAAATAGAATAACTATGTACAAATAAAATACATAAATAGAGTAATAAATACATACAAACATATATACAGGTGCTGTGGGGAGGGGAAGGAGGTAAGGCGGAGGGGATGGGGAGGGGGAGGAGAGGGAGAGGAAGGAGGGGGCTCATTCTTAATCCCCATTTCACAGATGAGGGAACTGAGGCCCAGAGAAGTGAAGTGACTTGCCCAAAGTCACACAGCTGACGGAGCCTGGATTTGAACCCATGACCTCTGACTCCCAAGCCCGTGCTCTTTCCACTGACCCATGCTGCTTCTCCAGATACAAGCTAATTGGGTTGTCCCCCACGGTGCTCACAGTCTTAATCCCAGGTAACTGAGGCACAGAGAAGTGAAGTGGCTTGCCCAAGTAACTAGAACCCAGGTCCTTACACTCCCAGGTCCATGCTCTTTTCACTGGGCCTTGTTATAACTGTATAAACCCAGCAGCAATTATGGACATATGTTATTTACAGAGCTCTGCACACAGTAAGCGCTCAATAAATATGATGGAATGAACGAATGAATGTATTCACCTATGTCCTCCTACAAGAAGCAGCGTCGCTCAGTGGAAAGAGCCCGGGCTTTGGAGTCAGAGGTCATGGGTTCGATTCCCGGCTCCGCCACATGTCTGCTGTGTGAACTTGGGCAACTCACTTAACTTCTCTGAGCCTCAGTTACCTCATCTGTAAAATGGGGATTAAGACTGTGAGCCCCACGTGGGACAACCTGATCACCTTGTATCCTCCTCTGCGCTTAGAACAGTGTTTTGCACATAGTAAGTGCTTAACAAATCATCATCATCATCATCAATCGTATTTATTGAGCGCTTACTATGTGCAGAGCACTGTACTAAGTGCTTGGGAAGTACAAATTGGCAACATATAGAGACAGTGCCTACCCAACATTGGGCTCACAATCTAAAACAACATTATTTATTTTTATTTATCTACTTCAGTGACAGACAGACGGGATGTTGCCCATCCTGAATGGAGGCACAATTTCCACAATTATTATTTTCCATTTTGCCATTCTGTCTGAACAATGATCCCCACTGTGGTCTTTGTTTTAGCAGACGTCCCTGAAGGCTGCCAAAACACAGTCACCTTGTTTGCCTCAGGAGTTCACCCCCGGTGTGGTGACTCCACGGGCTGCCTGGGATCCTGTCTCTTCTGAGCACAATTAATACAGATTTTAGTTCACATGGAGCCAGGAGGCTTTTTTGTTGTTGTTATGGCTCCTGGTTTTTCCACTGAACTCTCTCAGTAACGACATTAGTGGAATTTGGGACAAATTTCTCAGGACTTTTAGTGTGGATCAAAGTTGTTGGTTGTTTAGTACTCTGTGAGCCATCAACCAATTAAGGAATGGTATTTACTGAGAGCTTACTATGTGTAGAGCATTGAGCACTTGGGAGAAGGGAGAGGCAGACATTAATATAAATAATCTGTAATATATAATTTAAAGATATGTATGTAAGTGCTGGGGGGTTGAGGGTGGGGTGGATATCAAATTCCCAAAGGACACATAGAGAAGCAGCGAGCTCAGTGGAAAGAACACGAGCTTGGGAGTCAGAGGTCGTGAGTTCTAATCCTGCCTCCGCCACTTATTGGCTGTGTGACCTTGGGCAAGTCACTTCACTTCTCTGTGCCTCAGTTACCTCATCTGTAAAATGGGGATTAAAACTGTGAGCCCCATGTGGGACAAACTGATTACCCTGTATCTACCCCAGCATTTAGAACAGTGCTTGACATTCATTCATTTATTCATTCAATCGTATTTTTGAGAGCCTACTGTGCAGAGCACTGTACTAAGCACTTGAGAAGTACAAGTCAACAACATATAGAGAGTCTCTGCCCAACAATGGGCTCACAGTATAGAAGGGGGAGACAGAAAACAAAACATAACATGTAGACATGCAGGTGTCACATAGTAAGCGCTTAACAAATGCCATCATCATCATCATCAAGAGCCCAGGCTTGAGAGTCAGAGGATGTGGGTTCTAATCCTGCCTCTGCCACTTGTTTGCTGTGTGACCTTGGCCAAGCCACTTAATTTCTCTGTGCCTCAAGTTACCCCATCTATAAAACGGGGATTAAGACTGAGCCCAATGTGGGACAACCTGATTACCTTCTATCTACCCCAGTGCTTAGAACAGTGCTTGGCACATAGTAAGCACTTAACAAATGTTACAATTATTATTATTATTAGAGTTCCACGTGCATGGATGGTACTTAAGGGGGAGGGAGCTAGGGAAAAAGGGGCTTAATTGGAGAAAGCCTCTCAGTGGCAATATGATATCTATAATTTACTGAGTACGTGATGTGTACAGAATATTCTTTGAAACCCTTGAGGAGTACCCGAAAATTATAAGTGATCTCTGCCCTCAGTGAGTTTATAATCAGGAGGGAAAGTCTGTCACTAAGGTAGATTACAGATAGGAGGACATAAGTGAATATATTCATTCGTTCATTCAATCGTATTTACTGAATGTTTACTGTGTGCAGAGCTCTGTAAATAAATATGTCCATAATTGCTGCTGGGTTTATACAGTTATAACAATCAATCAATCAATCGTATTTATTGAGTGCTTACTGTGTGCAGAGCATTGTACTAAGCGCTTGGGAAGTACAAGTCGGCAACACAGAGACAGTCCTTACCCAACAGCGGGCTCACAGTCTAGAAGGGGGAGACAGGCCTAGTGATAAGTGCATGGACCTAGGAGTGTGAGAACCCGGATTCTAGTCACTTGGGCAAGCCATTTCACTTCTCTGTGCCTCAGTTACTTCATCTGTAAAATGGGGATTAAGACTGTGAGCCCCACAGGGGACAACCTGATTAGCTTGTATCTACCCCAGCCTATAGAACACTACTTGGCACTTAGTAAGCACTTAACAAATGCCATCATTATTAAGGGACCATCTCTATAATATTGCTGACTTGTACTTCCCAAGCGCTTAGTACAGTGCTCTGCACACAGTAAGTGTTCAATAAATATGATTGAATAAATGAATGAATTAATTATTATTATTATAATTAGTATCGGCTCTGCCAAATACCTGTTGTAGTTTTGTTTTGTTCTCTGTCTCCCCCTTCTAGACTGTGAGCCCACTGTTAGTTAGGGACCGTCTCTATATGTTGCCAACTTGTACTTCCCAAGCACTTAGTACAGTGCTCTGCACACAGTAAGTGCTCAATAAATACAATTGATTGATTGATTGTCATGTAATCTTGGTTTTCTTGACTGTGAAATGGGGATTTGATACCCATTCTTCCTCCAGCTCAGACCTTGAGCCCCATGTAATAATAACTAATAATAATGATGATGGTATTTGTTAAGGACTTACTATGTGGAAAGCACTGTTTTAAGCACTGGGGAGGTTACAAGGTGATCAGGTTGTCCCACGGGGTGCTCACAGCCTTAATCCCCATTTTACAGATGAGGTACTGAGGCCCAGAGAAGTTAAGTGACATGCCCAAAGTCACACAGCTGACAATTGGCGGAGCCGGGGTTTGAACCCATGACCTCCGACTCCAAAGCCCGGGCTCTTTCCATTGAGCCACGCTGCTTCTCCTGTAAGACAGAGACTGTGTTCAACCTGATCGATTTGCATCCATCCCAGTGCTTAGCACAGTACTTGACAAGTAAACGCTTAACAAATGCCATTAAGAAAAAGTCCTTAGGTGGCAGAAAGGTGCTGATGTGGGAGTTAGGAGGAGATACCTCAATAAATACTATTGAATGAATAAATGAATGAATGAATGAATGAATGAATGAATACCTAGTGGGGAGATTATTAATTACTCAGGGAAAGGCACTTGAAGAAAATGAGGTTTCAGAAGGGATTTGAAGATGGGAAGGACTGAGATCCATTCATTGGGAAAGGGGAGGGAATTACAGGCAGGAGAGAGGACATGGACAAAATGTTGGGAGCAGGAGAGAAAAGACAAGGCACTGTGATTCAGTTAACTTCACAGGAACAGCATCTGTTGCCAACTTGTACTTCCCAAGCGCTTAGTACAGTGCTCTGCACACAGTAAATGCTCAATAAATACGACTGAATGAATGAAGGAAGGAAGGAAGGAAGGAAGTTTGCAAGCTGGGATGGGGTGGGACAAGAAAATGGATAAATAGGAGGGCGAGAGAATGTTGAGTCTGAGGCCTTTCCTATTATTGAATCAGATATCCACCCCACCTCAGTGGTTCCTGTTCGGTACACCAAAGAATAGGCAGCCCCCAGTGTTTCCGAGAAGTGGGAAAATGTGTGCAAAACACTCTTTCAGAAAAATGATCTGGGCAGAGGAGAGAGGTTTGTACCGGAGGGGAGTGAGACTGGAGACTGGAAAATCCACTGTAGGACTAGTGCCTGGACAGTGTGTGGACAGAATCACACACCTATTTATACACATGCATGTATAAACTTGCATAGCGTGGCTCAGTGGAAAGAGCACGGGCTTTGGAGTCAGAGGTCATGGGTTCAAATGCTGGCACTGCCAATTGTCAGCTGTGTGACTTTGGGCAAGTCACTTATCTTCTCTGGGCCTCAGTTACCTCATCTGTAAAATGGGGATGAAGACTGTGAGCCCCCCGAGGGACAACCTGATCACCTTGTAACCTCCCCAATGCTTAGGACAGTGCTTTGCACATAGTAAGCGCTTAATAAATGCTATTATTATTATTCCTATTATTATTATTATTATTATTATATGCACACCTGCATTCACAGCTTTTCCTCTACCAGCCCATTTCACTTACCTCCAATAAGAGAAAAGAACTCACACTCCATTGAGATAAGGCTAAGGAGGGACCCATTTCAATTCTTCCTATACTTATTACAGAGAAAAAAAGTTGATGTTCTCTTAAATCCCTTTTTATCCCGTGCAGATTTTCAGTTCTGTTTCTTTGGCTACGCGCAGCCAGGAATTTCTCCACTGCAGTGTTTTTTCTCCCATGTAGACTTTTTTTGGCTCACAAGCAGTTAGGACTTCTTTGATCTTCAAGGCTCCTATTGTAATATTGATCAAAAGGACATGAACCTGAAGTTTACACATGCAAGATTCACCTCCGAAGTGTTTCGTGATTCAGTGTAACTTGAGCCAACTAAGTTTCAGGATGATTTATTAAAATTCCCTAAACTTGGACTCAATCAAATTAAATTTGGACATTTTTCTATAATATCTTAATTACACATCACTCCTTGCTCTATTAACCTGCACACCTAGATTTCTCACTGATGCATTTTTTATCAGCCTTCTTAATCACGTTTATTGAGTGCTTACTGTGTGCAGAGCACTGTACTAAGTGCTTGGAAGAGTACAATATAACAGAGTTTGGGGACCTGTTCCCTTTTTTCATAGGTAATTGTTTGTGTTTATTATTAAAACACATAACATTGCTAAATTACCTGTAGGGAATTAAATTGTATTGCTTGAATCCCAACCAGTTGAGCTGGCATTAATAACAAATCACTTTTCAACTTTAGGATTGTCTGGATCATAGTATGGCTAAAACCATGTCTGTGGAGTATCTAACATCAACTGGTGCCTGTCAAGCTTGCCATGCTGGAATTTCAAAATAAGAACGAGACCAAACTATTCAATGTCATCATTTTAGTCCTATTTTCATCTAGATTCTGCTCCTTCTGGGAAATGTATGTGTGTGCTGGGTTGGCGGGTGCGGAGCACAGTTCAAATCAATCAATCAATCAATCAGTCGTATTTATTGAGTGCTTACTATGTGCAGAGCACTGTACTAAGTGCTTGGGAAGTACAAGTTGGCAAAACAGATGGTGTTTATTTTCTATAAGAGAGAGGATAAATTTTCTGGAGACACCCCCCCAAAGGGGAAAGGAGCAAGGTAAGAAGGAGATGGAATTGGGAACCACCCCGTTGTGATGGACTTCCCAGCAAACTTCCGAGAAGGATGTATAAAGCGGTATAATGATGCTACATAATATCAACCGAAGAGTTTTATTTTATTTTATTTTTTTGGAGAAAAGTGGAATGAGGTCAGAATGAGGAATCCCTGTTATCATTATAAAGGAGCTTTGTCTGATGCCTTTTTACTGAATTGGATTTAGAGAAGCAGCGTGGCTCAGTGGAAAGAGCACGGGCTTTGGAGTCAGGGCATGGGTTCAAACCCCAGCTCCACCAATTGTCAGCTGTGTCACTTTGGGCAAGTCACTTAACTTCTCTGTGCCTCAGTTCCCTCATCTGTAAAATGGGGATTAAGACTGTGAGTCCCCCAAGGGACAACCTGATCACCTTGTAACCTCCCAAGTGCTTAGAAGAGTGCTTTGCACATAGTAAGTGCTTAATAAATGCCACTATTATTATTATTATTATTATTATTATTATTATTATTATTTTTCCACTCCCCTAGGAGGTTGAGAGTCAGGGGGAAGAGACCGTTGCCGAAATGAGTGAAAACAAGCCCTGTGACTGGCATACTTCCTTCAGTGGTGTTGAGGATTGCTCACTTCCAAAGAAACATTTTCAGGAGATGCTGTGTCTCGGGATAGGGGAGAAATCCAGGTTGGAATCCCTGGTGGTTTATTGGAGCAAAACATTAGGGTTGGTAGAGGAAAAGAGCAGAGTTTCAATCATTGTGGCTTCGTGGATAGAGCATGGGCCTGGGAGCAGGGTTCCAATTCCCACTTTGCCACTTCTGTGCTGTGTGACTCTGGGCAAGTTGCTGCACTTATCTGTGCCTCAGTTCCCTCATGGGTAAAATGGGGATTAAGACCATGAGCCCCATGTGGGATAGGGACTGTGTCCATCCTGAATAATTTAACAAGAGAAGCAGATTGACCTAATGGAGAAGGCGTGGACTTGGGAGTCAGAGGGACCCGGGTTCCAATTCCTGCTCTTTCATTTGTCTGCTGAGTGACCTTGGGCAAGTCTCCCACTCCCTTCCACCTCACCCTGACTTTCTCCCTTTGTTTTTAATGATAATTATGGTATTTGTTAAGTGCTTACTATGTGCCAAGCACTTTGCTAAGCATTGGGATAGATACAAAATATTCAGGTTGTCCCACGTGGGGCTCACAGTCTTAATTTTACAGATGAGGTAACTGAGGCACTGAGAAGTTAAGTGGATTGCCCAAGGTAACACAGCAGAGATGGGATTAGAACCCTCTCCCTGCCCCACAGCATTTATGCATATATTCTAGACTGTGAGCACTTTGTTGGGTAGGGACCGTCTATATATGTTGCCAACGTGTACTTCCCAAACGCTTAGTACAGTGCTCTGAACACAGTAAGTGCTCAACAAATGCAATTGAATGAATGAATATCTGTCATTTTATTTATTTGTATTGATGTCTAATTCACTTATACTGCTGTCTTTCTCTCCACCTCTAGACTGTGAGCTCACTGTGGGCAGAGATTGTCTCTATTGCTGTATTATACTTTCCCAGGTGCTTAGTACAGTGCTCTGCACACAGTTAAGTGCTCAATAAATACAATTGAATGAATTGAATGAATGAATGAACTTCTCTGTGCCTCAGTTATCTGTAAAACGGGAACTACTACCGTGAGCTCCATGAGGGACATAATCCAACCAGATTAACTTGCATCTACCCCAGCATTTAGTACAGTGAGCACATAGTGAGCACTTAACAAGTACCACACCTATTATCATAATTATTTGCAGCTTCCTATTTTGAATTAGAACTCAATTACCAAGGAAGGCAACTGAAATATAGCAATGCATTCAAGACACCAATAGAGTGTTTTTCTGGAGATTAAAGCAGATTTTTACGGTATTTGTTGAGTGCACACAATATTTTAAGCACTGTACTAAGCAATAGCCCCTCTCAGGGCAACACCTGGAGAGTTTCCAGTCCTCTACCAGTCTCGGCTACAGGAGGGAGAGTCAAACAGAGGCCTGTCCATTCCATTCCTAGCTTGGGCAGCGGCAAGCGAGTGGCAGGCAATCTGCTACATGATAAAACTCATCCATGTTGGGCAGCAGAGGCACGGAAGAGAGACGAAGGCAGAGACTTGAGTTTAGTGCGTGGAAGGTGGCAATAGTAAACGACTCCTGGATTTTTACCAAGAAAACTCTATGGATACGCTACCAGAACCATGGCCGAGTACAATATAACAACAAATAAACACATTCCTGCTCACAGTGAGCTCACAGTCTAGAGGTCGGAGATGGACATTAATATAAATAAATAGATATATGAATCAATCAATTAGTCGATTACAGACATATGTATTTATTTTATTTTCTTGGTATGTTTGGTTTTGCTCTCTGTCTCCCCCTTTTAGACTGTGAGCCCACTATTGGGTAGGGACTGTCTCTATATGTTGCCAACTTGTACTTCCCAAGCGCTTAGTACAGTGCTCTGCACACAGTAAGTGCTCAATAAATACGATTGATGATATATGCAGATATGCACGTACTTACCATGGGGATGGGTGGGAGGATGAATGAAGGGAGCAATTTAGGGCGATGCAGAAGGGAGTGGGAGAAGAGGAGAGGAAGGCTTACTCAGGGAAGCCCTTCTGGAGGAGGTGTGCCTTCAGTAAGGATTTAGGGCGTGGGGAGAGCAATTTTCTGTTGGCTATGAGGAGGAAGGGAATCCAGGCCAGAGCAGGTTGTGGGCGAGAGGTCGGCAGCGAGATAGACGAGATTGAGGTACAGGGAGAAGTTTGGCATTAGAAGAGCCAAGGGCAAGCTGATTAAGTTCTTTAAAGCCAACTGTGAGGAGTTTTTGTTTGTTAAACTCCCAAATGCAGAGAAAAAGATATTCTTCATGTTCCTTGGTTATCTTGGCCTCTAGACTGTAAGCTTCCTGTGGGCAAGGATTGTGTCTGCCAACTTGGTTGTATTGCAGTCTCCCAAGTGCTCGACGATGATGATGATTAAGGGCCTTTTTCTTCTCCCTTGAGGGAAAGCACACCTCTCAAAGTGTTTTCCTGGAAGGAAGGTAAATTCTCCCTCTTCCTGCTCCTCTTTATTATTATTATTATTATTATTATTATTATTATTATTAATGGCATTCATTAAGTGCTTACTATGTGCAAAGCACTGTTCTAAGTGCTGGGAAGGTTACAAGGTGATCAGGTTGTCCCACAGGGGGCTCACAGTCTTAATCCCCATTTTACAGATGAGGGAACTGAGGCCCAGAGAAGTGAAGTGACTTGCCCAAAGTCACACAGCTGACATTTGGGGGAGTCCGGATTTGAACCCATGACCTCTGACTCCAAAGCCCGGGCTCTTTCCACTGAGTAAAATAAATAGAGTAATAAATCTGTACAAATATATCCAAGTGCTGTGGGGAGGGGAAGGAGGTAGGATGGGAGGGATGGGGAGGGGGAGAGGAAAAAGGGGGCTGAGTGTGGGAAGGCTCCCTGGAGGAGGTGAGCTCTCAGTAGGGCTTTGCGGAGAGGAAGAGAGCTGGAGAAGAGATCTGCTCCTGTGCTTCAGCCAGGCTTCCCCTCATAAAGTTGCTTTAACTTAAAGCCATAGCAGCAGCAGCTGGTCACCTTGCTCTCTAAACCCTCCAGCATCTCACCTCCTCCAGAAAGCATTTCCCAACTAATTTCGACTTTCTCTGCCCAACATTCATTCATTCATTCAATCGTATTTATTGAGCGCTTACTGTGTGCAGAACACTGTACTAAGCGCTTGGGGAGTACAAGTCGGCAACAGATAGAGACGGTCCCTACCCAACAGCGGGCTCACAGTCTAGAAGGGGGAGACAGACAACAAAATAAAACATATTAACAAAATGAAATAAATAGAATAAATATGTACAAATAAAATAAATAGAGTAATAAATACGTACAAACATATATACAGGTGCTGTGGGGAGGGGAAGGAGGTAAGGTGTGAGGGGATGGGGAGGAGGGGGAAAGGGGGTTCAGTCTGGGAAGGCCTACTGGAGGAGGCCTTCATCATTGCAGCAGTCACTCTAAGAATGTATGCATATATCAATTTATGTGTCTTTTGAAATTTCTATTTATGTATTCTCTTTAGTCATCACTCCTTATGTGTTTCCCTGATCTGCCCCTTTTATTCATCCCCCCCTCCCAGCCCTAAGAGCACTTATTAAAAAGCAGCGTGGCTCAGTGGAAAGAGCCCAGGCTTGGAAGTCAGCGGTCATGGGTTCTAATCCCGGCTCTACTGCTTGTCAGCTGTGTGATTTTGGGCAAGTCACTAACTTTTCTGTGCCTCATTACCTCACCTGGAAAATGGGCATTAAGACTGCGAGCCCCACGTGGGAAACCTGATCACCTTGTATCCACCCCAGTGCTTAGAACAGTGATTTGCACATAGTAAGTGCTTAACAAATGCCATTATTAGTATTAGATATCCATAAATCATTTATTTATATTGATGTCTGTCTTCCCTTCTAGACTGAAAGCACATGTGAACGGGGAAGATGTCTTTTAAACTGCACTATAGTACACTCCCAGGCACTTAATACAGTGCTCTAGTGCCCAATAAATATGATCGATTGATTGATTCATTATCGTTTTTCATTCTCTTGATATTAATAATTATCCCAGCTCTGCCACTTGTCAGCTATGTGACTTTGGACAAGCCACTTAACTTCTCTGTGCCTCAGTGAACTCATCTGTAAAATGGGGATTAAGACTGGGAGTCACACAGGGGACAATCTGATCACCTTGTATCCCTCCCAGCACTTAGAACATTGGAAGCGCTTAGCAAGTACCATTAAAACTCACACTAAACATACTTCTTGTGTCTCCCTCCGTCTCCTTTGAGCCTCAGTTACCTCATCTGTAAAATGGGGATTATGACTGTGAGCCCCACGTGGGACAACTTGATCACCTTGTATCCCCCCCAGTGCTTAGAACAGTGCTCTGCACATAGTAAGCACATAATAAATGCCATCATTATTATTATTATTATTATTATTGTAAATTCTTCAAGGGCAAGGGTTAGTCCCTTAATTTCCTCACATTTCTCCAGCACCTAGTAATAATGCTCTTTACACAGTAGGTACTCAATAAATACTGTTAGTGAATACGCTCCTCTTTCACACCTACTTCCATCAGACTCTGACTTACATGTCACAATTAAGTTGGTCAAGTGAACTCCAATGGAAAACATTATGAACTAGAGAGTGTTACCATTATTTCCTGCAAAATGCACCTCGGAAGATTTTATCTATTCCTGGAAGCATCGGGCAACATAAGAAAAATGCTACATCAGTTTAAATAATACACAATGATAGAAAACACAGGAATTCAGTCATAAAACAAGATGAAATTTGCCATTTCCTGAATATTTCCATTGATTCATCTCCAGATACCCACTTTTATGTACATGAGAATGAAATCGGTTCAGGTTTTTGAAGATGGCAGGGATATCCTGCAGAGACTGAAAGAAAAGCATATTATCTTCAGAATCTTAAAGCTGAAAAATGCAGCATTGTTCCTCTGGGGCTTTTAAAACATAAATAAGCAATAAAGTATAAGTTAGGGAGATCTCTGATTCAATTTTCCAGTAATCATTTTGGAATACACATTGATGAATATAACATATGCCGTTTCCTCTCCTCAACCCTCGCCTTCCTTGCTGGCTTCCTTACTGCCTTGCTCATTCTATCTTTTCCCGGCAATTTGGATAGATTTTCCCCAGTCTTCTGGCTGCTTTGTTCATCATGCGGGGAAAGGACCATATCTATTAAATCTATTGTGATTTCTCCAGTTCTCAATACAGTGTTCCGTATCCAAGGAGCACTCTATAAATGCTGCAGATGGATGGACAGTAGTAACAATATTACTAGTCATTCATCCAGTTATTCAGTTGTATTTATTGAGCACATTTTGTGCGCAAAGCACCATGCAATAACAACAATAATGGTATTTGTTAAGCGCTTACTATGTGCCAAGCACTGTTCTAAACGCTGAGGTAGATACAAGGAAATCAGATTATCCCACATGGGGTTCACAGTCTTCATCCTCATTTTACAGATGAGGTTACCGAGGCACAGAGAAGTGAAGCGACTCTCCCAAAGTCACACAGCTGACGAGTGGCAGATGTGGATTAGAACCCACAACCTCTGACTCCCAAGCCCGGGCTCTTTCCACTAAACCATGCCATTGTAAGCTCCTGGGAGAGTATGGTACAATTACAAACAGACACATTACTATTAGTAGTAATAGTAGTAAACCTCCTCCTTCTCTTCCTAATTATTTGAAGTAGAGAAATAGTAGTAATAGTAGTAACTGTGGTATTTAAGAGCTTACTATGTTTCAAGCACTCTTTTAAGCCCTGAGGTTAGATACAAATGAATTAGCTAATTCACAGTCCTTGTCCCATATTGTTCACAGTCTAAGTAAGAGGGAGAACCATTATTTAAGCCTCAATTTATGGATGAGGAAACTGAGGTACAAGGAATAATAATAATAATAATAATGATAGCATTTATTAAGTGCTTACTATGTACAAAGCACTGTTCTAAGCACTGGGGAGGTTACAAGGTGATCAGGTTGTCCCACGGGGCCTCACAGTCTTAATCTCCATTTTACAGATGAGGTAACTGAGGCACAGAGAAGTTAAGTGGCTTGCCCAAAGTCACACAGCTGACAATATAGAAATTGTTAGACTGTTCTGGTTTACCATCGGTTTTTAGTGACAGCTAAAAGTGTTCAAAATATCCAAAGTTCCTGGTGAAGGTAGGGACTGGAGTTGCAGAGAAGGAAATGGGAAACACCACTCCTTTATTCCTTCTGAGTGCAAGGACTTGTGAAGAGCTTCAATGGCTTCTCATTCTATTTAGCAAGGTGGCTATTATCTAACAGAAATATTCAAAATCATTGGTATCAGTATTAAAGTAAGGTTAAATATAAAATGGAACATGCATATGTACACAGGTTTGGAGATGGGCATAAGAAAACTGCATAAGTGAGAGATGAATCTGAAGGCTGACCCATGGTGTTGATAATTCATTCATTCGTTCATTCCATCGTATTTATTGAGTGCTTACCGTGTGCAGAGCACTGTACTAAGCGCTTGAGAAGTACAAGTTGGCAACATAGAGACGGTCCCTACCCAACAACGGGCTCACAGTCTAAAAGGGGGAGGCAGACAACACAACAAAACAAAACACGTGGACAGGTGTCAAGTCATCAGAATAAATAGAAATAAAACTAGATGCACATCATTAACAAATGATAATTAGATGATAATTAGAGAAGCAGCGTGGCTTTGTGGAAAGAGCCTGGGCTTGGGAGTCAGAGGTTACGGATTCTAATCCCGGCTCCACCGCTTGTCTGCCGTGTGACTTTGGGCAAGCTACTTAACTTCTCAGTGCCTCAGTTGCCTCATCTGTAAAATGGGGATTAAGACTGGCCCCACGTGGGACAACCTTATTACCTTGTGCCTACCCCAGTGCTTAGAACAGTGCTTGTAACATAGTAAGCGCCTAACAAATTACAGTATTATTATTATTATTATTATTATTGTTATTATTATCATTCTAATCAGTGGTTTCTCCTCATGCATTAGAGCCTTGTTTACCTATGTCAATACATTTTTATTAATTTCACATCACAGATGTGTGTTCTTTGGAATGGCTAGGATTCTAATCCTATCCTTTATGTAAAAATGTTATAACCTTTGAATACCACAAAGAAGGATCCATTTTCAGAAATTCAGAACACCTTAGACTTCATCCTTAATATTGCCTTCTCAGGGAAGGTGGGCATCATATTATTAACCGACAGAGAGATCTTTTACCAGTACAAAAATAGGTTTTGACTCTGTGAATAACTGACTCCAGACATTTATTTTCCAAGAATTACTTCCCCAGACCTGATCTGTGCTGCAAAAGGAAGTTCCCGGGAAGGATTTCAGTTTAATGGCATTTTAATGTGCAGATTGTTAAATTTACTTTACTTTCGCTTCAGGGTTCTAATCCACCATGGTCTCAGCATCTGTTAGAAGGGATCGTCTCCAATGACACAAACTGTTTGTTTCCCTTTTCCTATGCTATCCTGGAAGTGTATATGAAGCGTTTTAGCACTGTACTTTATAAATCCCCCAAATCAGCAACAACTATTTCAATATTTTGATGTTGCAGTTAGGAACAGATGATGGTGTTGTTTTTAGTTTCGCACTCTTATTATTCTTCTCGTGAATCATTTGCATAAATGGAAACCACATCATAGATTATTATAGGGTGAAACATTCCTTGTGAACATTTTTACATGTCTCTTCCATTATACTGTAAGCTCTGTGTTGACAGGAAAACTTTCTTTTGTATCTGTTTTAGTTATCACTGTCTTTGAGTTTATTCATGGGTCTGACTCCCTGGATTGATTGTAAGCTCATGTGGGCAGGTATCATGTGGGATAAGGCGGCTATATTCCCCCAACTGCTTAGCACCATGCTCTCCATAAAGTGGGTGTTCAGTGAAGACTAGTGATTGATTCTATTGTCCAAACCAATCAATCAATCAATTGTATTTATTGAGCTCTTACTGTATGCCGAGCACTGTACTAAGCGCTTGGGAAGTACGAGTTGGCAACATATAGACAGTCCCTACCCAACAGTGGGCTCACAGTCTAAAAGGGGGAGACAGAGAACAAAACCAAACACACAAATAAAATAAAATAAAATAAAATATTTTTTTATTTATCCAAATATTTATCCAAACAATCTACTCAAGTAATCGATATAGTAATTGGCATAGAGTAAGCTTTTGATGAATATCATAGTTATTATTCTACTTAGTAGATGTTCACTAAATATCTTTACTACTAGTAGTCATCCTGTATTATGATATATTATGAGAAATACCAGGATCTAGTTTAGAAATTAGAATGTTTACTTATCCTGCTTTTTTTAAAACACGCAATCAATCATATTTATTGAGTGCTTACTGTGCATTGTGCTAAGGACTTGGGGGAGGACAATATAACGGCATTGGTAGGCACAATCCCTCCATATAATGAGCTTGCAGTCTAAAGATGATCTTACAGTCTCTGAAAGTGGGTATTAATTTCCACTTTATGGTTGAAGTCAACTGGGAGTCCTGGGTTGTGGATTCTAAGACCTCCATTCACATCTTATTTCTGCTGCTTACCTTATGTCCGATTTTAGGCGAGTTACTTCATTTCTCTGCTCCTCAATTTCCTCACCTATTAAAGGGATGCCAGATATCTATTCTCCCTCCCACTAAGACTGTGAACCCCACGTAATACAAGGACTATCCAATTTGCTTATAGCACAGTACTTACCACAGTGCAAGGCACAGAGTGAACACTGAAGAAATAGGGTGATGATTATTATTATCATTACAGAAATGATGATGTTTATAACTAGCTTAAGAGTATCCATAATGGCATAAAATCATCTGTAATAACTGTTATTATCATTAAGCATTTACTGTGTCAAACGTTGTTCTAAGCATTGAATTGCCATTCCAAATGGGACTTCCTTCCCCTAATACAATTTGGATTCTTTGTCTGTGAAAAGCACACAGCATTTGATATGAATATATAGATGATGATGATGGCATTTATGAAGTGCTTACTATATGGAAAGCACTGTTCTGAGTGATTCACCTGCTTCATTTACCATCCCTCTGGCCCACTCAAGGAATTCCCGTATGTACCCTTTTTAAGGTATTTGTTAAGCAGTTACTATGTGTCGAACGCTGTTTCACGTTCTCGAGTAGGTGATTAGGTAATTAGGCCTGATGCCGTCCCTGTCCCACATGAGGCTCGCAATCTAAGCGGGAGGGAGAACATACTTATTCCACATTTTGCAGATGAGGAAACTGAGGCACAGAGATGTTAAGTGATTTGTCCAAGGTCACACAGCAGCCAAGGGACAGAGGTCCTGTCTACCTCTACTTCCAGGTTCTGCCGCCGTATTTAAACTGCCCCCCAAAAGGAACTCTAAGAAATCATAGGAAATGTACCCAATCAAAATGTAGCCAAATTATAAGATATTAGGGAGAAAGATTTATTGGTTTCCTATAACATTAAAATGTTTAAAACAGTGCTTGGCACATAACATGCGCTTAACAAATACTTTCTTTCTATTTCCAAGAATTGAGCCCATTTTTTAATGAAAATTTTTCTTTCGTTACATGATGTAAAACTAATTTTTCTGTCCAAATTGTGACATATCATCTGAGTTCTCTTTCCTGAACCGACTGCCACTCTCTCCTTCTCTCTCTGACTCTCTTCCATTCTCTCTCTTTGTCACAACCTAACCTCCTTCTACTCTTCCCTATATAAATTGACCCCGTGGCTTTGCTTTGGACTTATAAATTATTCACCAAAAATTATTCGCCAGGTTGGCCTTTGAAGGTACTGTACTGTGAATAACTCAGCTAAAATTTCATGGTAGAAGGAATGATTTTCTGTCTCATGTGTTTGATATTGAAAACTTGAAAGGCGTGGTGTTACCCTTTCATAAGGTACCTTGACTCCATGAAATATGGCCTGGAATTACAGAGGCCAGAGTGGTTATGCTGATTTATTTCCATGAAGAATCATTCTTTTTTTTTTTTCACTTCCAGAGTCTTCTAAACTCGAAAGCCTATCCACTTTTCATCCATTAACATTACAGTGCTAGCTATTGGAATCGATTCTCATGATAGATTCAATGAATTGACCCCTGATCATGATCCGAAGACATATGTTGATTCCATGATAGGATACAGGAAAACCCACCAACTGGAGCGATTTAAATTTTCATGCTGGACCCTATAATCCCACTTACCTGGCCTCTACAATGGTTGCCAAATACATCCAATGCACCTGATTATAATAATTATAATAATAATGACATTGTTAAGTGCTTACTCTGTGCAAAGCACTGTTCTAAGCTCTGGGGGACATACAAGGTTATCAGGTTGTCCCACGTGGGGCTCACAGTCTTTAATCCCCATTTTACAGATGAGATAACTGAGGCTCAGAGAAGTTAAGTGACACACCCAAGGTCACAAAGCAGACGTGGTGGAACCGGGATTAGAACCCATGACCTCTGACTCCCAAACCCAGGCTCTTTTCACTGAGCCACGCTGCTTCTCTAACCCTTGGCAGGGTTGCTGAGTTTTTCAGTGAAATTCAAGAATGATTCTCAATGCCTAGCCATGATTATTGCTTCCAGTCTTCCTCACGGAGTATGGATTCAGTGATCTGGAGAATTTTCTATGTAAATATTTAATTTGGGAAGTCTGCGTACCTTACCTCCAAATTAACAGTGGTGAATGTTCTGCCGCCCAAGTTGAAAACTGCATAATTCTCTTACCCATCCTCTTCCTTTTCCTTTGTTTTATAATGACTTGCTGAACACCGGTTTAGATACAAGTCCCCGTTTCACCGGGGACTCGCAGACTAAGTGGAAGGAGAACAGGTATTGTGTCCTACTTTGCAGATGGGGAAACAGACCCAGTGAAGTTAAATTAATGCTCCAAAATTACACAGCAGATTTATTTCAAATAAGTCATCAATCTTCATTTTTCTCATATTTTGAAAGTTGTGTTCATTCAGCTATGAATTCCTAAGGCAGGAAACACATATAAATGAGTATTAAGTCCAGCTGGGGATTTTGTTTTTCCCAGTCCAGCCAAATGTACTCAAATTTGGAAGCCTTCAGAATGATGGTGAAATTAGAATTATTGTCAACAGTTTGCAGGGGCAGATAATTATTCATCCATAGTAAAGGGCAATATATATTTTATTTAAATAATAAAAGAAATAAAAGAAAAATATTTGTAAATTTGATCTCCACCTTCAAAGTGCTCTTAAAATCTGACATTATCCTCAGTGGAAAATGCATCCAGGATAAGTCCTCTAGGATCTGGTTGATACTGATTATCAATGATCAAACACAATCTCTATATTTCCTTACTGATTTGGATCATATAGATTCATGCATTCCCCAGGTATTGTTGCAAAATTTTAATAAATCTACCTGAACAAAATAGATGATTATGTTTGCTTCATATATATTGTAACCTTCCCAATGTAAAAATCACTCCGTGCTGTGAATTCATTTAAAATGAAATCCTATAAAGGTTATATTATTTTAATTTTTCTTGTTAAAACATCGGGCTGTTTTCCACTGTAGAAAAAAATACATGTGGTAAATATTTGAATTAGTTACAGATTGAGTAAGACAACAAAGAAAAGACATAGAAATCTTTAAGAATGTTTTCTTGCTTGTTAGGGAAGTAATTTTAGACGGTGATCTACTCTTGAAATTGAAGGCCAGTGTGGACGTTTGGGGAGGACACCGATTCATTAATATATAAAGAGCAGTAGAGTCCAACAATTTTATGCCAGTCGAGTGGATCAGAAATGTGTCTGTTTATTGTTATAGCATGGCTTAGCTGAAAAAGCCCAGGCTTGGGAGTCAGAGGACATGGGATCTAATGCCTGCTCTGCCACTTGTCTGCTGTATGACCTTGGGTAAGTCAATTAACTTTCATTCATTTATTCATTCATTCAATCGTATTTATCGAGCGCTTACTGTGTGCAGAGCACTGTATTACGCACTTGGGAAGTACAATTCAGCAACAAATAGAAATAATCCCTGCCCACAGTGGGCTCACAGGCTAGAAGGGGGGAGACAGACATTGAAACAACTAAACAGGCATCAGTAGTGATTAATAAAAATAAATAGAATTATAATTATAAATATGTGCATATATACATAAGTGCTGTGGGGTAGGGAGTGGGGGTAGAGCATAGGGAGCCATTTGGGGAGATGGGGAATGGAGGGGGAGCAAAGAAAAAGGGGGGCTTAGTCTGGGAAGACCTCCTGGAGGAGGTGAGCTTTCAGTAGGGCTTTGAAGGGGGGAAGTGTGTTAGTTTGGTGGATTTGAGGAGAGAGGGAATTCTGTTCTTCAGTTACCTCATGTGTAAAATGGGGTTTAAGACTGTGAGCCCCACATCATCATCATCATCATCAATCGTATTTATTGAGCGCTTACTATGTGCAGAGCACTGTACTAAGTGCTTGGGAAGTACAAATTGGCAACATATAGAGACAGTCCCTACCCAACAGTGGGCTCATAGTCTAAAAGGGGGAGACAGAGAACAAAACCAAACATACTAACAAAATAAAATGAATAGAATAGATATGTACAAGTAAAATAAATAAATAAATAAATAGAGTAATAAATATGTACAAACATATATACATATATACAGGTGCTGCGGGTATACAGGTGCTGTGGGACTTGTGTCCCACATGGGACAACCTGATTATCTTGTATCTACCCCAGCACTTAGAACAGTGCTTGGCATATAGAAAATGCTTAACAAATACCATCATTATTATTATTAATATTTTTCTGTCTCGAGAACTTAATACAATGCTCTGCACACAGTAAGTGCTCAGTAAATATGATTGATTGAATGAATTAATGAAAATAGCATTTTGCTGCATTTGGAGACAGATAGCTGTTCCTGGCCATGTATTTCAAAACAGCATACAGCATTTCTATATTGTCACTGTGATCTTGAAAAGAAAGAGGAGATACAATATTTTGGGAATGCAATGATAAATAAAGTTATTAACTTATACAATCATGTACAATCCTATACCTCGGATTAAGTATTCTGTTTGAGATGGCTTCTTAGTCCTAGAATCCTATCATGCTCTAATTTTAGGGACTTAACACTTTTAGTTATAGATGTTTGCCTTTACATTCTGTGATACGATTTGCTTTTTTCATTATCCCACTATTAATGTCCACTGTTTATTTTAGTGCATTCATTCATTCATTGAATCATATTTATTGAGTGCTTACTGTGTGCAGATCACTGTACTGAGTGCTTGGGAAGTACAAATCAGCAACATTTAGAGATGTTCTCTATTCAACAATGGGCTCACAGTCTAGAAGGGGGAGATAGACAACAAAACAAAACAAGTAGACAGTTGTCAATACCATCAGTATAAGTAGAATTATAGCTATATACACACTGTTCATGAAATGAAGAGTAATAAATATGTATAAATAAAATAGAATAATAAATATTTACACATTTATACAAGTGCTGGGGGGAAGGGGCTAGGGCATGGGGCGGGGGGGTGATGGGGATGGGAGGTGGAGTTGGAGAGGATAAAAGGGGGGCTCAGTCTGGGAAGGCCTCCTGGAGGAGGTGAGCTCTCAGTAGACTTTGAAGGGAGGAAGAGAGCAGGTTTGGCGGATGTGTGGAGGAAGGGCATTCCAGGCCAGGGATAGGATGTGGGCCAGGGTTCGATGATGGGACAGGGAAGAACGAGGCCCAGTGAGGAGGTTAGCAGTGGTAGAGGAGCGGAGTAGGCAGGCTGTGCTGGAGAAGGAGAGAAGGGAGGTGAGGTACGAGGGGGCGAGATGACGGAGAGCCTTGAAGCCCAGAGTGAGGAATTTTTGCTTGATTCGAAGGTTGACAGGCAGCCACTGGAGATTTTTGAGGAGGGGAGTAACATGTCCAGAGCATTTCTGTAGAAAGATAATCCAGGCAGCAGAGTGAAGTATAGACTGAAGTGGGGAGAGACAGGAGGATGGGAGATCAGAGAGGAGGCTGAGGCAGGAATCCAGTCAGGATAGGACGAGAGATTGAACCAGCAAGGTAGCGGTTTGGATGGAGATGAAAGGGAGGATCTTGGTGATGTTGTGGAGGTGAGATCAGAAGGTTTTGGTGACAGATCGGCTGTGTGGGGTCAATGACAGAGTGGAGTCAAGGATGACACCAAGGTTGCGGGCTTGGGAGATGGGAAGGATGCTAGTGACGTCTACAGACGGGAATGTCATGGAGAGTGCAGGGTTTGGGAGGGAAGATAAGAAGCTCAGTCTTGGACATGCTGAGTTTTAGATGGTTGGCAGACATCCAGATGGAGATGTCCTGAAGGCAGGAGGAGATACGAACTTGGAGGGAGGGGGAGAGAACAGGGGTGGAGATGTAGATTTGGGTGTCATCAGCGTAGAGATGATAGTTGAAGCCGTGGGAGTGAATGAGGTCACCAAGGGAGTGAGTGTAGATAGAGAACAGAAGGGGACCAAGAACTGACCCTTGATGAACCCCTACTGTAAGGGGATAGGAGAGGGAGGAGGAGCCCGCAAAGGAGACTGAGAACGAAAGGCTGGAGTGATAAGAGGAGAACCAGGAGAGGACAGAGTCTGTGAAGCCAAGGTTGGATAGCATGTTGAGGAGAAGGGGGTGATCCACAGTGTCAGAGTCAGCTGAGAGGTCAGGGAGGATTAGGATAGAGTAGGAGACATTGGATTTGGCAAGAAGGAGGTCATTGGTCACCTCTGAGATGACAGTTTCAGTGGAGTGTAGGGGACGGAAGCCAAATTGGAAGGGGTCTAGGAGAGAGTTTGAGGCAGTTTGAGAAATTTGAGGCAGCGAGTGTAGAGGACTCATTCTAGGAGTTTGGAAAGGAAGTGTAGGAGGGAGATAGGGTGATAACTAGAAGGGGAAGTGGGGTCAGGAGAGGGTTTTTTTAGGATGGGGGAGACATGGGCATGTTTGAAGACAGAGGGGAAGGAACCAGTGGAGTGCAGATAGAACCATGTTCAGATAGATGACTCTCGACAGTCTAAAAATAAAGACTTCACAAAACATTGCACAAGAGAAATTTCCCAGCTGCACATACGACTTGGATTGGGGGAGAGCAGTTTTTGAGATGCAGTAATAAAAAATGTAATTCATCCATTCACTTGATAGCCTCCGATATCAGAAATTCTGTTTCAGTAATGTATAAATGCTTGGGTAAGCCTTAAAGCTTCAGGCTCTTCAATGTACCGTGGCATTTATTCCTGATTTGACATACATAGAAACAGAAGTTTTAACATTTGAGTCATCTGAGTGAATTAAATACACTTTAAAAAAATCTAAAACTGTTAGCGTTCTCTATACATAATATCTATCAGCAGCTATATTTTCTTTTCATGTGAAAGGAGTTAGGAGTCAATCACAAGGATGAATGCTAAGTGGTTTTGCTTGAGTGGTATAATAATTGTTCTGAACTTCAGTCTATGGCTTACTGTATTTCTGCTGCGGAAGGGAATTCATTTGAGGAAATTGAAATAGAATGTAGACTGTACTTTCTAAAGGAAGTAGGAAGGTATATTTACCAGGTAAATTAGATCCGCTTAAAAGACCACCCAGATCAAAGACCACAGGACCACCAGGTTAAATCACTTGACTGGTGAATATATTTCCTTTAGGAATGATTTGTTTCCAACCAGTATTCAAGGATCACTTGATTAAACTAACGGGGAAACGTTCCAAAGGACAGTGGGAGTGGAAATAAACACTTTGAGACCACGATTCAACTTTCATGTTAGTATTTTTATAGGAAATCAAATCCTTAATAAGAAAATTTGGTTGGTGTTCAACACATGCCTCAGGAAAGACAGGGATCCCAGAGTCAATGAAGAAAGAGGACGATTGGAGCAATTATATCATTGGAGTAGGAAGAGAGAATTTGGAGAATACTTTGTTTCATCAGCTCCCTCTCTCTCCCTTTCTCCCTTGTTGCTTTTCCACACCTGTCTCCCACACACCTCTCTCCCAGATAGGTTTTTAAGTGCTTACTATGTGCAGAGCACTGAACTAAGCACTAGGCTAGATACACAGCAAAGAGGATGGAAACAGTCCCTGTCTCACCTAGAGCTCGGAGTTTAGCCTCCAGACTTTAAGCTTGTGACGGGCAGGAAATGAATCTGTTATATTGTTATTTTCTAATCTTCCAAGAGCTTAGCACTGTGTTTTGTCCACAGTAAGCGCTCAGTAGATACCACTGAATGAATGAATGAAAAGAAGGGTAACGCGCAAATAGGAGGGATTCCCACTGACCATACTGTTCTCTCCCCAGTGTTGAATGTAGTGTTGTACACAACGGATGCTCAATAGACGCCACTGATTGATTGACTGAATGATTGAAAATGACAACCAAGAACAGCCAAAAGATCGACGAGTTTCTGCATTAGGACTTTTCTGTCTGGAAAGATGGAGAATTGAGATGGAACACTTATCTGAATAGAGAAATATTCTTTTTCTAAACACCAAAATCCTAGAACATGGGAGCAGCCAATGAAACCTGAGGATGCAGGTTTGAAACAAACTCTTGGAAACATTTATTTTTTCTTTTCCCAGCTTGTGATAAAGTTATGTTGTTGTGTGGTAAATAATAATAATAATTTTGGTATTTGTTAAGCGCTTACTATGTGACAAGCACTGCTCTAAGCACTGGGGGAGATACAATCAATCAATCGTATTTATTGAGCGCTTACTATGTGCAGAGCACTGTACTAAGCGCTTGGGAAGTACAAATTGGCAACACATAGAGACAGTACCTACCCAACAGTGGGCTCACAGTCTAAAAGGGGGAGACAGAGAACAGAACCAAACATACCAACAAAATAAAATAAATAGGATAGAAATGTAGAAGTAAAATAAATAAATAAATAAATAAATAAATAGAGTAATAAATATGTACAACCATATATACATATATACAGGTGCTGTGGGGAAGGGAAGGAGGTAAGACGGGGGGATGGAGAGGGGGACGAGGGGGAGAGGAAAGAAGGGGCTCAGTCTGGGAAGGCCTCCTGGAGGAGGTGAGCTCTCAGCAGGGCCTTGAAGGGAGGAAGAGAGCTAGCTTGGCGGAGGGGCAGAGGGAGTGCATTCCAGGCCCGGGGGATGACGTGGGCCGGGGGTCGATGGCGGGACAGGCGAGAGCGAGGTACAGTGAGGAGATTAGCGGTGGAGGAGCGGAGGGTGCGGGCTGGGCAGTAGAAGGAGAGAAGGGAGGTGAGGTAGGAGGGGGCGAGGTGATGGACAGCCTTGAAGCCCAGGGTGAGGAGTTTCTGCCTGATGCGCAGATTGATTGGTAGCCACTGGAGATTTTTGAGGAGGGGAGTAATATGCCCAGAGCGTTTCTGGACAAAGATAATCCGGGCAGCAGTATGAAGTATGGATTGAAGTGGAGAGAGACACGAGGATGGGAGATCAGAGAGAAGGCTGGTGCAGTAGTCCAGACGGGATAGGATGAGAGCTTGAATGAGCAGGGTAGCAGTTTGGATGGAGAAGAAAGGGCGGATCTTGGCAATGTTGCGGAGCTGAGACCGGCAGGTTTTGGTCACGGCATGGATGTGAGGGGTGAATGAGAGAGCGGAGTCGAGGATGACACCAAGGTTGCGGGCTTGTGAGACGGGAAGGATGGTAGTGCCATCGACAGAGATGGGAAAGTCAGGGAGAGGACAAGGTTTGGGAGGGAAGACAAGGAGCTCAGTCTTCGACATGTTGAGCTTTAGGTGGCGGGCGGACATCCAGATGGAGATGTCCTGAAGGCAGGAGGAGATGCGAGCCTGGAGGGAGGGGGAGAGAGCAGGGGCAGACATGTAGATCTGGGTGTCATCAGCGTAGAGATGATAGTTGAAGCCGTGGGAGCGAATGAGGTCACCAAGGGAGTGAGTGTAGATTGAGAACAGAAGGGGACCAAGCACTGAACCTTGGGGAACCCCCACAGTAAGAGGATGGGAGGGGGAGGAGGAGCCTGCAAAAGAGACTGAGAAAGAACGACCGGAGAGATAAGAGGAGAACCAGGAGAGGACGGAGTCTGTGAAGCCAAGGTCAGATACAAGGCAATGAGGTTGTCCCACATGGGGCTCACAGTCTTAATCCCCATTTTCCAGATGAGGTAACTGAGGCACAGAGAAGTGAAGTGGCTTGCCCAAAGTCACACTGGTGATAAGTGGCAGAGCTGGGATTAGAACCCATGACCTCTGAGTCCCAAGCCTGCACTCTTTCCACTGAGCCATGCTGCTTCTCATAACACAGATGTTATGTGGTAGAACAAATGAGAAGCAGCGTGGCTCAGTAGAAAGAGTACGGGCTTGGGAGTCAGAGGTCATGTGTTCAAATCCTGGCTGTGCCACTTGTCAGCTGTGTGACTTTGGGCAAGTCACTTCACTTCTCTGTACCTCAATTACCTCATCTCTAAAATGGGGATTAGGACTGTGAGCCCCATGAGGGACAACCTGATAGCCTTGTATCCTCCCCAGCACTTAGAACAGTGCTTGGCACATAGTAAGTGCTTAAATGTCATTCTTATTATAACGCTAGATTTATGAGGAAAGAAACCAGGGATGGTTCTTTATGCATTCATCAATCAATACTATTTAGAGTGCCTACTCAATGCGAGGCTTGGGAAATAGAGTATTTAGAAGACGATCTGATCCCCTTATGAATCTTAGAACCTATATGATTACTGGAGGGAAGAGGTAGGGGTTTTAGAAGATTTATACTTCACTATGCAGAAAAGCAGGAAGGCCTAGTGGAAAGAAGCCAGACCTGGAAATCAGAGGACCTGGGTTCCAACTCCGGCTCTGCCACTTACCTGCTGTGTGACCTTGGATAAGTCACTTAACTTCTCTGTGCCTCTGTTCTCTGATCCGCAAAATGGGGATTCAATACCTGTTTTCCCTCCTACTTAGACCTTGAGCCCTATGTGGAGCGTGATTAGCTCGTATCTACCCCAGTGTTAAGTACAATATTTGGCACCTAGTAAATGCTTAGCAAAAGCCACATCATTATTATCGTCATTACTATTGGTATTATTGTTTTAAAGAGACTTGTCAGCTCCCTGCTCTTTCAAGAAGAATATTGGTTGCTGTTAGAGCAAAAAAAAAATTGCAGATGAAGGTTCCGTGGGTCTGATTTAGCCAATGGCATGAATCATAGTCTTGTGGGTTTATTAAAAAGCATAGCAATGCAATAAAGCCAATCGACTTTCACACATACACCTGTAGAAACAGGCTTCTCCCTATAAAAGAGCCACTGACCCTCTTCTAATCTCCCCGTTCTCTTGTCCCTGTAGTTTAATCAAGCATTTACCCCAGAGATGAGCAATTCTGGCCCAGTTCAAGTCAGACCGAAATGCAAACCCTCAGTAATTGACTTGGCTCTGGCGGTGTATATCAACTGCAATTGAGTTCCCTTTGTCATTAGAGTGATTGTAAAATCCTGGCTGAAGTGAAAACTCTAAGAGCGAGGTATCATTACCAAGAATCTCCCTGCAGACCTATATTTTTCGAGTCTCGTGTCAGACGTTTTTTGAAAATTCTGTCAGCTTTGGAAATATTTGTGAGCATTTTATAATGAAAGCCCTTGAATCTTTCAGAATGACTGAAAGGACCTTTATATCCCCATACATACCTTCCTATCTATCAGCATCAAGCGATTCTATCCCTCTCTCTATTTTTTTGTCAAAAAGGAAAAGAAGAAAGACTGATAAGGATTGAATACTTTAACCGAGCCCCAGAAACATCATTAAAATCAGACCTCTTTATATTTTTTGACATTAATGAAAGAGAAGCCGCTATGAATATAATAAAGTGTTATTTGTTTAGATTTCTAGAAGTCATTTCCGACCAGTTGTTGTGGTGAATGCTTTTTTTTTTTTTGCTATTTCTCTCATTTGTCATTAATGCAAAGGAAAACGAACTATCAAAGTGAACAAGGTTTCCACTTTTCTGTCAAACGAGAGCCGAACAGAATGCCTGACTCAGGGACACGATGTTTATCCCCAGACGTGACTGACACAGGAAAGAGTGACTTGACACCGTGAAACCAGACAAAGATTATGTATCTAGGCCAGGTATAAATTCAGGATATTCGGGAAAATGTGGAAAGTCCAGTTCGCTGGCATGCGGGAAAAGGTCTAACGCCGGTTGTGTTCGCATATCAAGATTCAAGGTGAAAATGGATGTGAGGTGGTTAAGTCAGACATCTTTCTTTTTGAAAAGATTTTTGTAGGTCATTTTGTATGGAGCGTTAGCTTGGTAAAAGCTCTCCACTGTTACTTGGCAACATTATAGAAAACTATTTTTGAAATCTCCGTTTTCTGTGCCTTCTTTGAGCTCAGAGCATCAGTCTTTACTCTGCCTAAAATACAAACAGAAAAACAGCTCTGCTTCAGTCAGTTTAATGAATTAATATTTGGGTGAATTGGTCTGGACACTGTATTTTCTCCTGCTTACAAAATGGTGTGCCACAATTCCCAGGGTGCTTTTTGGGATGGGGGTTGGGGGACTAAATTGCTCTGCGGGAAGCAGTGCTGTCTAGTGAAAAGAGCCTGGGCCTGAGTGTCAAAAGACCTGGGTTCCAATCCTGCCTCTGCCACGTGCCTGCCGTGTAACATTGGACAAGTCACTTAATGTCTCTGTGCCTCAGTTCCCTCATCTGTAAAAAGGGGATTTGATACCCTCTGTCCCTCCTACACTGACCTTGAGCTCCGCGTGGAATCTGATGATCTTGTATTCATTCATTCAATCGTATTTATTAAGTGCTTACTGTTTGCAGAGCACTGTAGTAAGCACGTGGGACAGTACAATAGAACAACAGTCACATTTCATTCATTCAAACATATTTATTGAGCACTTACTGTATGTATAGCACTGTACTAAGTGCTTGGGAAGTACAAGTTGGCAACATATAGAGACGGTCCCTACCCAACAATGGGCTCACAGTCTACATCTACTCTAGTGCTTAGTATAGGGCTAGGCATATAGTAAGTGTTTAACAAATAGTCATATTACTATTAGTGATAACAATAATAATGATGATGATGATATTTTCCTAATGTAAATCTGGAGAGCAGGTGAGGAAGATATCCCCTGCCTCTCTTATGGATTGATCCCTGTGATCTAAAACTGAGAACAATCCACCGGACCTGTTGGTGATTAGGGCAGCTAGAGTCACAGCAGGGATTCAGCGGAAATGTTATTTCCCCGAACTGAAGGTGAAATCTGATCTGGATCTCTCAGGAACAAGGACAATGAATGTTCTTCTTGGTTTTCCCTTGAAAGTTATAAAAAGTCCAGCCTACCCCTTCCTCTCCTGATTCTCTTCCTTGGAAGCAGCAGAGGGTTTGAATCATTTAGTGCGTAGATCCTCGGAGAACAGAACAAAAGACAGCAGGTTTATAGTCTAGCAGGGAGAATTTGGCCTGGACAGAAAAGAATATTTTGATGTCAGGATGATGTGTTTATGGAACAGGCCATCAGGAGGGGGGTAATTCCCCATTCCGGGAAGCATTCGGGGTAGAGTGCTTTCATCTCACATCGCATCCAACTAGTTCGATGATAGAGCACAGGCTGATGGAGAGAATCAGCCCGGGGAGTGGATGGAGCCAGGGGCTGTGATGGGATGAGGAGCAGGATCGGGAATGCTGGCTGAGAAAAAATCAGAGACAAGAGGAGTAAGAATTGGGCTGAGGGCAGGGGCAGGGCGAGATCACTGGATACTTTGCCAAGTGAATATATTCCAATATGAAAATGCTAGCAGGTTTTGCCAAAAGGGATCATCGTATGGTAGCATTACGGGAAGCAGCGTGGATTAGCGGATAAAGCACCAGCCTGGAAGCCAGAGGACCTGGGTTCTAATTCTGGCTTTGCCACCTGCCTGCTGTGTGACCTCAGGGAAATAACTTCACTTCTCTGTTCCTCAACTTCAAGATGGGGATTCAATACTCATTCGCCCTTCTACTTAGACTGTGAGTCCCATGTGGGACAGAGACCGTATCTGGCCAGATTAACTTATACATAGTCCAGCCTTTAGGACAGCGCTGGGCATGTGGTCATCTCTTAACAAACCCTCTAAAAATGTGGAAGGAATCAATTATGAAAACATAGGACCGTCAGTGAGTAACATTTATGGGCCACCTAACTCTGAGCACAGAGTTCTATACACTAGAGAGAACACAACCGAGTCAAAAGAAACAGTTGCCTAAGAGTTTCGAAGCCAGTGAAGGAGAAAATAGAAAACCTAGCACCTGATTCTATAATGTCCTCTTCTCCATCAACACAATAATAATGATAATGATGGCAATTTAATAAGCGCTTACTATGTGCAAAGCACTGTTCTAAGTGCTGGGGAGGTTACGAGGTGATCAGGTTGTCCCACGAGGGGCTCACAGTCTTAATCCCCATTTTACAGATGAGGTAACTGAGGCACAGATAAGTTAAGTGACTTGCCCAAAGTCACACGCTGACAATGGGTAGAGCTGGGGTTTGAACCCATCAACTCCAAAGCCCGGGCTCTTTCCTATGAGCCATGCTAACACAACCTTGATAGTCTTACAGGCTTGTGAGATACGGGTAAAGGGGCCGGTAGTTTTCCTTTTAAGCAACAGTCCTGTTCCCTAAAATTAGAAATCAGGAAAGCCAAATACCTAATCTACTTGGGAGAATTCGGAATACATCAGTAAAAGGCTAAAGGTCTTTCCTGTATTGAACTTGAAATATGAAGTACATATTGATTGAGTCTCATCTCAGTCTATGTGGCTTAGCAGCTTGTAGACTGTGAGCCCGTTGTTAGGTAGGAACCGTCTCTATATGTTGCTGACTTGTAATAATAATAATAATAATGACATTTGTTAAGCGCTTACTATGTGCAAAGCACTGTTCTAAGCGCTCGGGGGATACAAGGTGATCAGATTGTCCCACGTGGGGCTCACAGTCATCATCCCCATTTTACAGATGAGGGAACTGAGGCTCCGAGAAGTTAAGTGACTTGCCCAAGGTCACACAGCAGACATGTGGTGGAGCCGGGATTTGAATCCATGACCTCTGACTCCAAAGCCCGTGCTCTTTCCACTGAGCCATGCTGCTTCTCCGACAGTGCTTTGCACACAGTAAGTGCTCTATAAGTACGATTGAATGAATGAATGACTACACACTCTTCCCATTTAATAAGGGAAAAACAGCCACTTATTAGTCAGGGGTCTTCAAGACTCACTACTAGAGAAAGATATTGACCCTATTTCTTCCAAGGTTAAGTCCTTCCCCGGTTGTAAACTTGGCCTTGTGGGAGGTGTGTAGATATTTTCAGATTTTTGGGGGGAGTCTACTGCAGTTCCATAATGACTTGAAAGATACTGCATAGATGCAGAGACAAAGGCTTTGCAATAAGTAGGGGAGGTGAACGTCTCATGGAATAAACAAATCTATTTTAATGTCTGACTCCCCCTGTAGATTAAAAGCTTTGTGGGCAGGGATCGTGTCTACAAACTCTACTCTACTTTCCCAATGGCCAGGAACAGTGTTCTGCACACAGTAAGTCCTCAATAAATACTATTAATTAATTGAAGCACCTTGTCTCCTGTTTTCTACTCCAACCCGGCCCAGACACTTTGCTCCTCTAAAGCTAATCTTCTCACCGGATCTCAACCTAATCTATCTTGCCAGTGACCTCTTTTCCAAGCCCTGACTATGGCCTGGAGCCCCCTCCCTCCTCATATCTGACAGGCAATGACTCTCCCGTGCTTCAAAGCCTTATTGAAGGCCCATCTCCTCCAAGCAGCCTTCCCTGATTAAGCTCTCCTTTCCTGCATATATGTATATATGTTTGTACATATTTATTACTCTATTCATTTATTTATTTATTTATTTATTTATTTATTTATTTTGCTTGTACATATCTATTCTATTTATTTTATTTTGTTAGTATGTTTGGTTTTGTTCTCTGTCTCCCCCTTTTAGACTGTGAGCCCACTGTTGGGTAGGGACTGTCTCTATATGTTGCCAACTTGTACTTCCCAAGCGCTTAGTACAGTGCTCTGCACACAGTAAGCACTCAATAAATATGATTGATTGATTGATTTCCTTTTCTCCCTCTCCCTTCTGCATCATCCTGACTTGCTCCCTTTATTCACCCTGCCCCCCAGCCCCACTTTACTTACGTCCATATTGGAGGCAGGGATGGTCTCTCATTATTGCTGTATTGTACTTTCCCAATCGCCTAGTACAGAGTTTTGTACACAGTAAGTTCTCAATAAGTATGCTTGAATGAGTGAATCTGTTATTTATTTACTTATATTAATAATAATAGTAATAATGACATTTATTAAGCTCTTTCTAGTGCAAAGCAATGTTCTATGTGCTGGGGAGGTTACAAGGTGATCAGGTTGTCCCACGTGGGGCTCACAGTATTAATCCCCATTTTACAACTGAGGTCACCGAGGCACGGAGAAGTTAAGTGACTTGCCCAAAGTCAAACAGCTGACAATTGGCGGAGCTGGGATTTGAACCCATGACCTCTGACTCCAAAGCCCATGCTCCTTCCACTGAGCCATGCTGCTTCTCAATATAATATTGTATTAATATCTGCTTCCCCCTCTAGACTGTAATCGCATTACAGGGAAGGAATGTATCTGTTTATTGTCATATTGTACTCTGCCCAGCACTTTGTACAGTGCTCTGCACACAGTAAATGCTTCATTAATGTAGTTGACTGACTGACTGACTTGAATTGGAAGTGGGACATGGGTTGATGAGAATCTGGGAGGGCAACCCCGGACTCTGAAAATCCCAAGATATTCCTTAGAGGAAGGCTCTTTAAACTCTGCCCAAATATGGCCCATGTCTTCAGGAAATCATTCAGCACTGGAGTGAAGAAGCAGGCTTTTTCCCCTTGCTCACGTGGGCCAAAAATCTGAAGGAAGCCATGCTGAAGTCTATTCTCTAACAGGGATTCATTCAAATCAAAGAAGCAGTGTGGCATAGAGGAAGTCAGAAAGTCATGGGTTCTAATCCCAGTTCTGTCATTCATCTGCTGTGTGACCTGAGCAAGTCACTTCACTTCTCTGTGCCTCAGTTATCTCATCCACAAAACGGGGATTGAGACTGTGAGCCCCACGTGGGACAGGGACTGTGTCCAACTTGATTTGCTTGTATCCACTCCAATGCTTAATACAGTGCCTGGCATAAAGTAAGTGCTTAAAAAATACTGTAAGTATTATTGTTTTTTATTATTACTATTATTATTTTTTTTTTTTACCATTATTATTAAATCCCAGCTCCACCACTTGCCTATTGTGTGACCTTGCTATTCCTTGGTTTGCCTCTAAATTTTATGTTGCTTCTGAGAATTTCCTCTCAGAACCATCACCTCTTGGGGAAAGTAGAATAAACTGGCACCAGGGCAAAATCCCTGAAGATCAACATAGATTCGGTACAAGAATTCAAGTATTTTCTGCTGCTATGTGACAATCAGCTTAGTAGCACATAATAAATACTGAATAAATATGTTGATGATGATGATGATGATGATAATGACAGTGTGGCTTTCACTGGGTAACTACTCATCACAGTCTTAGAAAGAATTGAGCTAAATGATGTACATTTCTAAGTGATATTCACAGACTGAGATATTGATTCAAAAACCTAGGAAAAATAGAGCAAAAAGTAAGTAATGATATAAGATGTGTTTTCTATCTATGAAGTGGGTGTGTGTGTGTACATCTGTATATACAATCATCTTTTTCACTCTGTCTTTCTTACTCTCTCTACCTTTATGGATATATGAATATATAATGATAATAATGGCATTTATTAGGAACTTACTATGTGCGAAGCACTGTTCTAAGTGCTGTGGAGGTTACAAGGTGATCAAGTTGTCCCACGGGGGGCTCACAGTCTTAATCCCTCATTTTACAGATGAGGTAACTGAGGCCCAGAGAAGTTAAGTGACTTGCCCAAAGTCACACAGCTGACAATTGGCGGAGCTGGGATTTGAACCCATGACCTCTGACTCCAAAGCCCGGGCTCTTTCCACTGAGCCATGCTGCTTCTCCAATAAATGTGCTATGTGACCTTGGGCAAATCACTTCACTTCTCTGTGCCTCAGTTACATCATCTGCAAAATGGGGATTGAGACCATGAGCCAAGTGTGGGTCAGGGACTGTGTCCAACCTGATTTGCTTGTATTCACCCCAGCACTTAGTACAGTGCCTGACACAGAGTAAGCACTTAACAAATACATTATTATTATTATTATTATTATTACTATTATTATTATTATTATTATTATCATTATAACGGGATGAAGACCGTGAGCCCCATGAGGGAAAGGGACTATGTCCACCCCAATTGCTTGTATCTGTATCCACTCCAGCACTTAGTAGAGTGTCTGGCACATAGTAAGTGCTTAACAAATACCTCGTAATTATTATTATTATCATTATTAAAATGGGATGAAGACCATGAGCCCCACGAGGGACAGTGACTGTGTCTAACCTGATTTGCTTGTATCTGCTCCAGCGCTTAGTACAGTGTCTGGCACATAGTAAGTGTTTAACAAATACCATTATTATCATTATTATTTATCTTTTTTTGGTTTTAATTTCCTTTCAACCCCATCCGTACCTCTGGGGTTGAAGGTATAGGTCTTTATAAATTGTCATCTGAGAAAAAAAATAGTGAATTTTTGTCAGTTTTGGTCATTTTTTTTTTCAGGTGTCTCATAAAAAAGAGACAGACATTTTATAAAACCTATTCCAAGTCGGTACCATCAGGCATGTGGATGCATTAATTTTGCCATGTGCAAATTTGGATAAAGCCTAGTGCCTTGTATTGTTCTCCAAGAAGAATTCAATTCGCAACTGCATCTGAGCTGTGTATACACAGACATGTTTATGTTCAGGACACCGTATCCAATGTTGCAAAAGGTAAAATTCATGTTTTGAATCAACCATTTCTTGGAGAAAAATAACAATACTGAAAAATGTTGGTAAAATCTCTTTTAACTGCTTTTGAAATTCCATTTGATGTTAATTAACCTGCTGCTTTCGGAAAATCCGAAAGCATTAATGAGCTTCACAGCTTCCTTTTCCATTTCTGAAGGTATGTTGTTTTTCTCCTTGATGTTTAATTTGCGGGCACTTTTCAAAGAATAAAAAAAAGCTCAGAACATCACAGTCCTGCCTTCTCAACGTCACCACATGCCAAAGAAAAACAGATCCAGGATGGCTCTATTCTACCTCTTATATAATTCCAGGAAGAACCCCTGCCCTCTTTCCTCCTACCCTTTCTAATTTTTATACAGATTAGTTGGTTACATTCCGGAACTATTCCCCTGATGTGTTCTTTAAGCATGGCAAGGGCACAGATTCTCATGGAGATCCACATGTGTTGAATTTCAGTATCAGAAGATTTGGTTTCGATGAACATCTTAGTTAGAATTGGGCCACATATTTATTGATCGCTTACTTTGTGCAAAGCACGTACTAAGCGTTTGGGAGAGTACAATATAACAACAAACAGTCTTGGGTGATTATCAGTCACAGGGGCTCCAATAAACCTCTTTTATCCACCTGTGTGACCAAGTGAAATCTTTATCCGAGTGTTTACAACGCCTAACTATTCAGACTAGACAAAGAAGCAGATTACAGTCTGCTGGATTCTACTCTCCCAATCGCTTAGTATAGTTCTCTGCCTACAGTACGTGCTCAATAAATATGATCGGTTGATCAGTTGATCAATTAATGATTGCTCTGCATGTAGTAAATGTTCAATGAATATAATGGATTCATTTCTAGGATGATAAATGAATCAATCAGTGGTATTTATTGAGCACTTGTGTGCAGAGCTCTGTAATAATAATAATGACGATGATGGTATATATATGCTAAGCATTTACTATGTGCCAGGCACTGTACTAAATTCTGGGGTGGATACAAGCAAATCAAGTTGGACACAGTTCTTGTCCCATGTGGGGCTCATCCTGTACTAAGCATTTGGAACAGTATAATAAATAAAATAAAGGCGAACGATGGTATTTGTTAAGCGCTTACTATATATCAAACATTGTTCTAAGCTCTGGGGTAGATACAAGATAATCAGATTATATGCAGTTCCTGCCTCACATGGGGCTCACAATCTTAATCCCCATTTTACAGAGGAGGTAACTGAGGCACAGAGAAGGCAAGTGACTGGGCTGGGATTAGAACCCAGATCCTTCTGACTCTCAGGCCTTTACTCGACAATACACTAGAGATGGTAGACATGATCCCTGCCTCCTAGGAGCTTAAAATCTACCAGCATCACTGTGTTATCTACACAATTGTGCACTCAAACCTATACTGGGACACACGTGGAACAACCTGATCACTTTGTATCCTCCCCAGCGCTTAGAACAGTGCTTTGCACATAGTAAGCGCTTAACAAATGCCATTATTATTATCATTATTATTACACTGAGCACTACCATACTTATTGCAATAAACTTTCTTTGGTCTATTCAATCAATGCTATTTATTGAGTGCTTACTGCAGGCAGAGCAGTGTATCCAGTGCTTAGGAGAAAACAATTATATACTTTCATTCATTCATTCAATCGTATTCGTTAAGCGCTTACTGTGTGCAGAGCACTGTACTAAGTGCTTGGGAAAGTGCAATACAACAATAAATCCCTGCCCACAACAAGCTAACAGTCTAGATAGGGGGAGACAGCATCAGTACAAATAAATTAAATTATACCTTTGGCAGACGTGATCCTGGCCCATAGAGAGTCTACAGCCTCCCAGTTCTTAACCATTTTCATACTTTCTTTTCCTTTCTCTTCTTCACTTTGAGTCAGTCTCCCTATTTGATTAAAATCAAAGGGAAGGGAAGGGAAGGGAAGGGAAGGGAAGGGAAGGGAAGGGAAGGGAAGGGAAGGGAAGGGAAGGGAAGGGAAAACAGAAAGGAAAAGTGTTTCAAGAAGGAGCATGATGTATTGGATGGAGCATGGGCCTGGAACTCAAAAAGCTGTGGGATCTAATCCTAACTCCACCACTTGTCTTCTGTGTGACCTTGGTCAAGTCACTTTACTTCTCTGGGTTTCAGTTACCTCACCTGTAAAATGAAGAATGAGACTTTGAGCCCCATCTGGGACAGGGACTATGTCCAACCCGATTTACTTGTATCCATTCCAGCGCTTAGTACAGTGCTTGGCACAGAATAAGCAGTTAACAAATACCACCATTATTTTTATTATCATTATTAATCTAACATAAGTCTGTTTTTATTTCCATGACAAATTATGGCACCTACTGAACATTTTTTCAATAATGCAAATCATACTGAACAAGCCACATTAGCCTTGCTCTTATTATTTGGAGAGGAAATAAAATGACTATTAATTTTCAGTTTCCAACATATGTAACTATAAACTCAAATCATTCTGACTTTAGGGGGAAATTATTCAAGGCCATTCCAGTACACAATTGTCTAGAAAATAACAGGATCTAAATGGGCAGTGTGGGACATAAAATAACTCCATATTTTTTTGATAATTTTAAACTCTGTGATATTAATATTAATAAATTGGGCAAAATCATTCTGATAAAAATGGGAATCCTTTGAAATCCCCAAAATGTGTGTGATTCACACTCTGACTGGGATATTCAAGGGACTTATTCCTGAAAATGCATTAGCTTTTCAAAAACCTTAGATTGACTCCCAGTATTCCTCTTCTTTTTTTATGGCTTTTGTTAAGTTCTTACTGTGTGCCAGGCACCATGCTAAATGCTGGGGTAGATACAAGCTAATCAGGTTGGACACAGCCCATGTCTCACATGGTGTTCATAGTATCAATCCCCATTTTCCAGATGAGGAAACTGAGGCACAGAGAAGTGAGGTGATTTTTCAGACTAGGAATGACTTGAGCTAGTTTGAATGATGATAACAATGACCATTGTCATCATCATAGGAGAAACAGCATGGTGTAGTAGATGCAGCCGGGGCCCTGGAATCAAAATCTAATCCCTGCTCTCCCACTTGTCTGCTGTGTGACCTTGGATGAGTCACTTTTCTCTGGGCCTCAGTCATTTCATCTGGAAAATGGGGATTGATACGGTGAACCCCATATGGGACAGGGACTTTGTCCAGTCTGCTTTGCTTGTATAATAATATTAATAATGGTATTTGTTAAGCGTTTACTACTACTAATAATAATAACTTTGGTATGTGTTAAGCGCTTACTATGTGCCAAGCACTGTTCTAAGTGCTGGGGGGGATACAGGGTAATCAGATTGTCCCACCTGGGGCTCACAATCTCAAACCCCATTTTACAGATGAGGGAACTGAGGCCCAGAGAAGCAGCTGTGGCTTAGTGGAAAGATCATGGGCTTTGGAGTCAGAGGTCATGGGTTCGAATCCCAGCTCTGCCACTTGTCAACTGTGTGACTTTGGGCAAGTCACTTAACTTCTCTGGGCCTCAGTTCCCTCATCTGTAAAATGGGGACTAAGACTGTGAGCCCCATGTGGAACAACCTGATAACCTTGTATCTTCCCCAGCGCTTAGAACAGTGCTTTGCACATAGTAAGCACTTAACAAATACCATCATTATTATTATTATTATTAAGTGACTTGCCCAAAGTCGCATAGCTGATAAGTGGCAGAATTGGGATTCACACCCATGACCTCTGACTCCCAAGCCTGGGCTCTTTCCACTGAGCCACCCTGCTTCTTTTATCCACCCCACCCCTTAGTACAGTCCCTGGCACCTAGAAAGCGCTTAACAAATGTCACAATAATGATGATGATGATGGCAGCAGTTATTCCCTCGATCTCATCTCTTTCCCCCTCAATCTCTTGCTCACATCCTTCCTCCTACCAACAGACCAAAAACACCCCTCCTAGCATCGTCAGAACCCTATTAAAAGCATATCTATCTCTATGACCCCCTTCTAGACTGTGAGCCCACTGTTGGGTAGGGACCGTCTCTATATGTTGCGAACTTGTACTCCCCAAGCGCTTGGTACAGTGCTCTACACACAGTAAGCGCTCAATGAATACGATTGAATGAATGAATGAATCTCCTCCTGGAATCTTTCCCTGACTATCCTCTCAACTCCCTACCCTACCCGATCTCCTTACTGCCTCACCTCAACACTGTAAGCAGCGTGCCTCAGTGGAAAAAGCCTGGGCTTTGGAGTCAGAGGTCACGGGTTCAAATCCCGGCTCTGCCACTTGTCAGCTATGTGACTTTGGGCAAGTCACTTCACTTCTCCATGCCTCAGTTACCTCATCTGTAAAATGGGGATTAAGGCTGTGAACCCCCAGTGGGACAACCTGATCACCTTGTAACCTCCCCAGTGCTTAGAACAGTGCATTGTGCTTAATAAATGACATTATTATTCTTATTCTTATTATTATTATTATTATTATTATTATTATTATTACTAAATCACTCCCACAGAGTTTTTGTACATATCCATATACATGACTTACCTTAATGTCCATCATTCCTCTTGGACTGTCAGCTTCTTGGGGGCAGAGGTTTTTTCCATTAACCGTACTGTACACTTCCCAGAAGCAGCGTGGCTCAGTGGAAAGAGCACGGGCTTTGGAGTCAGGGGTCATGGGTTCGAATCCCGCCTCTGCCACGTGTCTGCTGGGTGACCTTGGGCAAGTCACTTAACTTCCCCGAGCCTCAGTTACCTCATCTGTAAAATGGGGATTAAGACTGTGAGCCCCACGTGGGACGATTTGATCACCATGTATCCCCCCCAGCACTTACAACAGTGCTCTGCACATAGTAAGCGCTTAACAAATGCCATCAAAAAAAAAAGTGCTACATAGTAAGATTGTGTGGTCAGGGAATGTGTCTGTTATATTGTACTCTTCCAAGCTCTTAGTACCAACCTGAGAGTATGGAGTAGTGAGTAGGGCACGGGCCTGGGACTCAGAAGGATTTGAGTTCTAATCCCTGCTCTACCGCTTGTCTGCTGTGTGATCTTGGGCAAGAAACTTCACTTCTCTGTGCCTCATTTACCTCTTCTGGAAAATGGGGATTGAGAGTGTGAGCCCCATGTGGGGCAGGGACTGTGTCAAAATCAGTTTGCTTGTATCCACCCTAGTGCTTTGTACAGTGTCTGGCACATAGTAAGTGCTTAAGAAATGCCGTGGCTCAGTGGAAAGAGCATGGGCTTTGGAGTCAGAGGTCATAGGTTCAAATCCCGGCTCCGCCAATTGTCAGCTGTGTGACTTTGGGCAAGTCACTTAACCTCTCCGTGCCTCAGTTCCCTCATCCGTAAAATGGGGATTAAGACTGTGAGCCCCCAGTGGGACTACCTGATCACCTTGTAACCTCCCCAGCACTTAGAACAGTGCCTTGCACAAAGTAAACGCTTAATAAATGCCATCATTATTATTACCGTGCTCTGCACACAGTAAGTAATAATAATAATGTTGGTATTTGTTAAGCGCTTGCTATATGTCAAGTACTATTCTAAGTGCTAGGGTAATCAGGTACAAGGTAATCAGATTGTCCCCCTTGGGCTCACAGTATTAATACCCATTTTACAGATGAAGGAACTGAGGCACAGAGAAGTTAAGTGACTTGCCCAAAGTCACACAGCTGTCATGTGAGGGAGCCGGGATTAGAACCCATGACCGCTGACTCCCAAGCCCAGGTTCTTACCACTAAGCCACGCTGCTTCTCTTGTAAGTGCTCAATAAACACAACTGACTGACTTAGTATAGTGCTCTGTGCACATAGTGCTATAGTGCACATAGCATATATTGCTATGTTGCCAACTTGTACTTCCCAAGCGCTTAGTACAGTGCTCTGCATACAGTAAGCGCTCAATAAATACAATTGAATGAATGAATGAATGAATGTTCTGCACAAACAAAGCACCTAATATAGATCACTAAGTGATTGATCATCACAAGCTTACTATGCACTAAGTGGAGGGGTAGATCTAAGGTTGTATAATTGGACACAATCCTTGTCTCACACAACACATTATCTATTTTGAAGAAATAGAGAAGCAGCATGGCTCAGTGAAAAGAGCCCAGGCTTTGGAGTCAGAGGTTGTGGGTTCAGATCCCAACTCTGCCAGTTGTCAGCTGTGTGACTTTGGGCAAGTCACAACTTCTAAGTGCCTCAGTTCCCTCATCTGTAAAATGGGGATTAAGACTGTGAGCCCACGTGGGACAACCTGATCACCTTGTATCTCCCCAGTGCTTAGAACAGTGCTTTGCACATAGTAAGTGCTTAACAAATACCAGTGTTATTATTATTATTATTATTTTACTCCCATTTTACACATTAAGAAAATGAGTCCCAGGTTATGTAATTTACCCCAAGTCACTCATTTGGGTCTTGATCTAAGGGCACCTGTGTGAGCCCATTTTTGTGTAGGGACCATCTCTACATGTTGCCGACTTGTACTTCCCAAGTGCTTAGTACAGTGCTCTGCACACAGTAAGCGCTCAATAAATATGATTGATTGAATGAATGTTTTCCTCTAGGACAGGCACCTCCTTTCAGAAGCAACTATTATCATGGAAATTAAAGATTCTCACTCACAAGATTATACAACATTTCATGCAAGATTAATTATAGTTATTGCCGTCAAAAATCACATTTGACATGCCCAATAGCAGGCACTCTGAATTTAATGAGAACCTGCTCTAATCTTACACTGTAATTCATGAAGTACCTTTTCTCCTTTTAAAAATGTGATACCCATCCTTAATGTTAATCCATCTCTCGATTAGGTGGAGTAAAAAAAAGTAAAAAACAAATGAAAAAGCCACCTCAAAACAAATCCACAAGAGTAGATTTCAAAGTATATATTTTTCATTATATAAAAATGTCTGTGTTGGAAGAAAAATAAGTCACGTATTTGTATAGTTATGGAGTTTTGGTCCCAAACTAACTACACTTTCAGGTGCTTCTTAACAGGAATTCTTTTCCCAGGGAAATCATTGTACAGACGTCAAATAGGTCAGGGCCCCTACTAGCAAAAATTAACCCATGGGAGTATTTCAAGTAGCAGCACGTTTGAGAATAGGATTATTGCAAATGCTCACCCAGAAATCTCAAGCACACCTGTGGTTGTATGTGCATCCTCACAGCATTTGTGTAGACATCCATAATATATTTAATTTGTATTAATGCCTGTCTCCCCCTTTATACAGTAAGTTTGTTTCGGGTGCAGAATGTGTTTACCAAATCTATTAAATTGCACTCTCCGAGTGCAGTACAGTGCTCTGTAAGGGCTCAGTAGGGACTCAGTAAATATGATCAATTGACTGATTGAACATTGACAGAAAAATCAAGATTTACCTTCTATACACTTACTCTTAACCCCACATTTTATTTGAATGAGAATATTGTAGGTCGTTGAATCCTTATTTGTAAAGAAGAAGCTGGAGGCGTAACATGATACTGGATAAACCAGTAGTCTTGGGTATGTCCGTTCCAATAATTTCAGTCCCAATGGAGACCATTTAGCATGGTTTAAAGGTGATGGCATCCACTAGGAGAAGCTGTATGGTTATTTAAGGGTAATGGAGGAGGAGAAAAAGGGACAAAGAATGTTGCTTAACTTGTCAATTTATTTTTTTCAATCCCCCAGTACCATCTCCTAGGCAAGAATTAAACCCAGGACATAGACCAAGTCTCCAGTGATAGGAAAGGAAGCAGAGGATAAAGGTGATAAGGACAAGAGTGAGTAGAGAAGGAAGTCAAAGAGGAGAACACTGAATGGGAGTAAAATGAAGAGCAGTTGTACTCTGTGGTTTCCCATGTTTATCAATCAATCCATCAATTGTATTTATTGAAGGCTTACTATGTACAGAGAGCACCAAACTTAGAGCTTGGAAGAGTAAAATAGAACAAGTTGGTAGACCTGTTAACTACCAAAAATGAGCTTACTGTCTAGAGGATAATTAATTTTATTGTCTATCTCCCCGACTAGATTGTAAAAACCTTGTAGCCTTGTATGCTCACGTTTACAGACTCTATTGTGCTCTCCCAGTATGTACCACCAATAGCCATAAAAATAAGGTAACTTGTCTAAGGATTCTTGATGGAGAAAACACCTTTTCATCCTCTGCTGCTTGAACATATATGAAGTGAAAGACCTTCGTCCCTTTGTGCTACTATTATTTTTATTATTAATAATGGTAATAATAATAATAATAATGACAATGGTATTTGTTAAGCACTTACTATGTGCCCAGCACTGCACTAAGCTCTGGGGTAGACACAAGATAACAGGTCCCACATGGGGATTAATGTCTAAGCAGGGGGAAGAACAGATTTTGAAAATCCTCATTTTGCACATGAGGGCACTGAGGCCCAGAGAAATGATATATATTTATTTTATTTTGTTAGTATCTTTGGTTTTGTTCTCTGTCTCCCCCTTTTAGACTGTGACCCCACTGTTGGGTAGGGACTGTCTCTATATGTTGCCAATTTGTACTTCCCAAGTGCTTAGTACAGTGCTCTGCACATAGTAAGCGCTCAATAAATATGATTGATGATATATATATATATATATATATTTTTTTTTTGGGGGGGTGGGGGCAACTAAATGGATTTGCTCTTAAAGTGCAACCTAAAATTAAGCATAAAGAATCAATGAGGAGATTGACTTACATTGGCATCTATCATAAAACAAGTGAATTTAAACTAGAACTGAGGCTATTTTACCAGAGTCAAATTTTGTTCTATAGTTGTAAGTGCCATACTCCCTTTGGATTTATTCAAGGTATCTTTTTTAGGGTCTAAACATTCCATCAGTGGTATTTATTGAGTGGTCACTCTGTACAGAGTACTATACTAAGCACGTGTGTTATAGTTGGGCTCTATCTGTAGATAGCTACGGTAAATCTTAAGCATTTACTATGTGAGAAGCAATGTGCTAGGCACAGGGGTAGATATTCAATAACGAGATTCAATAACCACAGTTCCTATCCCAAACAGGACTCAAAGTCTAAGAGGAAGAGAGAGGAGGTATCTTATTCCCATTTTACGGGTGATGAAACTAAAGCCCGGAGATTTTGAGGAGAAGCAGTACCTGGGTTCAAATTTTGCTTCTACCATTTCCCTGCTGTGTCACTTCATTTCTCTGTGCCCCCGCATCATCATCTGTAAAATGGGGATTTAATGCCTGTTCTCTCTCCTACTTACACTATGAGCCCCATGTGGGACAAGGACTGATAAACTTGTATCTACCCTAGTGTTTAGAACAGTGTTTGAGCTTAACAAATACCATGATAATAATAATAATAGCAAGAACAATAATAAAATGTGATTGCCCAAGGTTGCTCAGACACTAAGTAGTAGAGTCAGGACTAGAATCCAGACCTTCTCATTCCCATTATCATGCTCTTTCCACTAGCATATCTCAACTTCATCAATAAACAATTAATTCTATTTATGGAGTGCTTACTTGTGCAGAGCACTGTACTAAGCACTGGGGTGAATATAATACAACAGAGTTAGTAGACATTCTCTGCCTTCAACAAGCTTACAGTTTAAAGTGTGAGACAGACATTAATATGAATAAATTACAGCTATGTACGTAAGTGCTACGAGGCTGAGGTAGAGGTGAATAAAGGTGCAAATTCTAAGTGCAACCTGTCTACTTGCTTTGTTTTGTTGTCTGTCCCTCCCTTCTTCATTCATTCAATCGTATTTATTGAGCGCTTACTGTGTGCAGAACACTGTACTAAGCACTTGGGAAGTACAAGTTGGACCCTTCTTGACTGTGAGCCTGTTGTTGGGTAGGGACCGTCTCTATATGATGCCAAATTGTACTTTCCAAGCACTTAGCACAACGCTGTGCACACAGTAGGTGCTCAATAAATATGATTTAATTGAATGCATGAATGAATGAGAGTCAGAAGAAGAAACGAGGGCTTAGTCAGGGAACGCGATTCAGAATGGAAGAGTTCAAAACTTTTGACCCCGTAGAGGAGTAGAGCCTGACTTTTCAGTCTCGCTTTAAGCAGCAAATGCATTTTTCACTTTACCAAGCTATAATAAGAGAAAATCCTTTGTCGAATGAGATATAATATCTCCAATATTGAGACCCCAGAAACAATATGACAGATCACGCCCCACCCTAGCTTTGGTAATTATAGCTAGATTAAGACTTCTCCTTGATACAGGAAAAGCATCTGCAGCAGGCTGTTTTTGTATCTTCTGAAAGATTTAAGGTCAAATCTCCTGGAAGTATATGGCCCTGTTTTATGAGACACACTGTGAAATGCCGTTTTAGGCCCTGACTTTCATGGGTCAGGCCTCTAACCAAGCAGTGGCAAAGTACAGTGACATTTTGAGGCAATTTGTAAGGAAATCAATGTTACATTTGTCATCTTTAGATGCCGATTGCCTAATTCAGTCATTCTATCAACGCAAAGAGGAATGATTGTTCCCTTTGAAGTTATTTTGTATGGATGAGTTTTATGATAAATGCGCTTACTTGAAAGAAAAAAGATTCATGTTACTGTTCTGCAGAGGTTTGGTCTGTAATTAAGCATTGTCAATGGATGTAGACACCTTGAAATTAATACTTCTCTGACAATAGCATCTCTCTCCTCCTAGTTTTTCTTGTCAGTCTTTCTGTCTGGCTTCCTCTCTCTCTCTCTCTGTCTCTCTCTCTTTATATATATATATACATGGCCCTGTCATATACAAGCACTTGGGATGTATAGATAAATAGATAGATAGATAGATAGGTAGATAGATAGATAGATAGATGATAGATAGATAGATAGATGTAGATATAGATAGATATCTATCTATATATAGAGATAGATAGATAGATAGATAGGTAGATAGATAGATAGATAGATAGATAGATAGATAGATAGATAGATGTAGATATAGATAGATATCTATCTATATATAGAGATAGATAGATAGATAGATAGATAGATAAATATACATATATATACATATATATACATATATGTATACATGAATATACATATATATATATGTGTGTGTGTGTGTGTGTGTGTGTGTGTGTGTGTGTGTGTGACTGGATGTAGAGAAACAGTATGGCTCAGTGAAAAGAGCCCGGGCTTTGGAGTCAGAAGTCATGGGTTCAAATCCCAGCTCCACCATTTGTCAGCTGTGTGACTTCAGGCAAGTAACTTAAGTGCTCTGTGCCTCAGTTCCCTCATCTGTAAAATGGGGATTAAGACTGTGAGCCCCCCGTGCAACAACCTGATCACCTTGAAACCTCCCCAGCACTTAGAACAGTGCTTTGCACATAGTAAGTGCTTAATAAATGCCATTATTATTATTATTATTATTATTATTATATGCTAGAGAAGTATGCTAAATGCAAGGTAAGAATCAATGGTAAGGAAAATATCCACCAATGACTGTGATATTGCTACTTTCCATAATATGGACTAACATTTCATTCATTTATTCATTCATTCATTCATTCTTATTTATTGAGGGCTTACTGTGTGCAGGACACTGTACTAAATGCTTTAGAAGTACAAGTCAGCAACATATAGAGATAGTCTCTACTGAACAACGGGCTCACAGTCTAGAAGATTTCAGGCAGCTTGTCAGCATTTTTGTTTATCATAAATAATTTTAATGATCGTGGTGTTCATTGAGTGCTTACGATACTGAGCACTGAGGTAGATACAAGGTATTCAGGTCAGATCAGTTCTTACTTCAACCAGCTTTCATATTCTAAATATATGGGAGAACAGGTATGGAACCCCCGTTTTATAAGTGAGGAAACCGGGGCACAGAGAAGTTAATTGACTTTTCCAAGGTCACACAGCAAACACGGGGCAGAGGTGGGATTAGAACTCCGGTCCTCGAACTCCCAGTTCCGTGCTCCTTCTATTAGGTTGTGCTGCTCTTTCTGTTAAGTGTGAGGAGTAATGCAATTTAAGATAGATGGAAAAATCATTTGCTCGTGGGAGGATTTTATAGCGCGTTTGGCCAAAATAGAATTAAACACCAACTCAGCGCGGACCATTTGGGGTAAACGATCGGATCGTTCATCCTGGACCTTCAGTGATTCCGCCATTCTTTTTCAGGTATCTCGTCCAGCATCTGGGTTGTGGAATTAGCATTTCAAAATAAATTGGTCTGGCTCACAGTTTTCCTACAACTCAACCGGATGTGAGACAGCCTCATCGATCCCTTCTCCTGTGAAGTGCTGATTTAAGTTGGTTCATTTCCTTCCTCTTGCTGTGGGTGAGAGAGTTGAGGTCAAGGGAAAATAAAAACCCATAATCACCACGTGTGATGTCTATTCTTTTTTTTTCCCCAGCAACTTTTAAAAGCCTGTCTTTTTCATTTATATTGGCCATTATCACAATTATGGTGTGTGTATTGTTTTGCTTCCCGGCAGAGTTACTCCTGGGGATGTTATAACAGCGATCGATAGCAAACAGATCATTATAACCATCAATAATCTTTGAGAAAGAAATCTCTTTGACAAGCTCACCTGCCTGACTTCCTCAATGCCAGCAAGAATTACTAGGGTGTTTGTGGCATTCTCTCCAGGAGGTCTTTTTTTTGACATTTAATGTTTTCTGGAATATCTCTATGGAGTTATATTATTGTACATTTAAACAGTATGTTGTTTAATGATCTACACAAAATTAATGCTCAATAAATACCACTGGATGATTTAAACATAGGATTTTATACTTTGCACCGATTGTCTCACCTCCATGCTTTTGTTCATCACTTGGCTATTTTTTTTTTTATATTCGCCAAGCGCTGACTATGTGCCAGACACTGTACGAAGCATGGGGGTAGACACAATCTAATCAAGTTGGCCACAGTCCCTGTCTCTCATGGGGCTCACGGTCTTAACCACCATTTTACAGATGAGGTAACTGAGGCCAAGAGAAGTTGATTGGCTTGCCCAAGTTTACATAGCAGACATGTGGCAGAGCCGGGATTAGAACCCAGGTCCTTCTGACTCCTGGGCCCAAGATATAGCCACTAGGCCATGCTGCTTCTCCAGGGAAATAGGCGGAGTAATAATAGTTGCGATATTTGTTAAGTGCTTTCTATGGGCCAGGCACTGTACTAAGCGCTGGGGTGGATACAAACAAATCGGATTGGATGCAGTCCTTGTCCCACGTGGTGCTCACCATCTTATTCCCCATTTCACAGATGAGGTAACTGTGGCACAGAGAAGTGAGGTGACTTGTCCAAGGTCACACAGCAGTCAAGGGGCGGAGCCAGGATTGGAACCCATGACCTTCCAACTCCCAGGCCCTTGATCTATCCACTACTCTCCCAGTCAATCAATCAATCTGGGGCACTTATTGAGTGCTTACTTTGTGCAGAGCAGTATGCTAACAGCTTGGGAGAGTAAATACGACAGAGTAGTTAGACGTGTTCCCGGCCCACAGTGAGCTGATGGTTGAGAAGGGGAGAGAGACGTTAATACAAATGAATAAATTGTGGATATTCATTCATTCATTTATTCAATCGTATTTACTGAGCACTTACTGTATGCAGAGCACTGTACTAAGCGCTTGGGAAGTACAAGTTGGCAACATATAGAGACGGTCCCTACCCAACAATGGGCTCACAGCTGAGGGAAGGGTGAATAAAGGATGCAAATCCAAGTGCCAAAGGGACATATAAGAAGAAGATGAAATGTGGGCTCATTTGGGGAAGGCCTCTTGGAGGAAATGTGATTTTAATAAGGCTTTGAAGGCAGGCAGATAAATTGTCTGTTGGATCTGAAGAGGGAGGGCATTCCAGGCCAGAGGCAGGACGTTGGCGAGACAGATGAGATTGAGATAATAATAATAATAATAGTAATAATAATAATAATAAATAATAATAATAATAACATTTGTTAGGTGCTTACTATGTGCCAAGCACTGTTCTATGTGCTGGGGGGATACAAGGTAATCAGGTTGTCCCACATGAGGCTCACAGTCTTCATCCCCATTTTCCAGATGAGGGAACTGAGGCACAGAGAAGTTAAGTGACTTGCCCAAAGTCACACAGCTGACAGCTGGCAGAGCCGGCATTAGAACCCATGACCTCTGACTCTCAAGCCTGGGCTCTGTCCTCTGAGCCACTCTGCTTCTAAGTGAGTAGATTGGCAATAGAGTAGTAAAGAGTGCTGGCTGGATTGTAGTGGGAAATCAGGGAGGCAAGGTAATTGATTTCTTCTAAGGAGTTTCTGTTTGATGCAGAGATGGATGGACAACCACTGGAGATTCTTAAGGAGTGGGAAACGTGGACTGAACAGTTCTGTAGAAAATGATCTCGGCAGCAGAGTGAAGAGCGGGCTGAAGTGGAGAGACACAGGAGGCAGAAAGGTCAGCAATGAGGCTGATAAACTAATCAAGGCAAGATAGGAGAAGTGTTTGATGAAGGAGGTAACATGTGTGCAGCCAGTAAATGCCAATCTTAGTAGCAAAATCCGTATACAGTTAGGAGCCATTTGTCTCCTTCAAGTGATAATAATGAAGCTAATAATAATAATAGTGTTATTTGCTAATCAATCATCGGTATTTATTAAGCACTCACTGTGTGCAGAGCCCTGTACTAAGTACTTGTAAAGTGCTTACTTTGTGTCATATGGGAAGCAGCGTGGCCCAATGGAAAGAGCGTGGGATTGGGAGAGTCACTGGACCTGGGTTCTAATCCCAGCTCTGTCACTTATCTGCTATGTAACCTTGGACAAGAAACTTCACTTTTCTCTGCCTCAGTTTCCTCATCTATTATTTGGACATGAAATGCTTGTTTTCTCTTCTACTTAATCTGTGAGCCCTACATAAGAATAATGATAACAATGATGGGATCTGTTAAGGACTTAATATGTGTCAAGCACTGTTCTAAGTGCTGGATCAGATACAAGCTGATCGGATTGGACACAGTCCCTGTCCCCCATGGGGCTCACAGTCTTCGTCCACACTTGACAGATGAGGTAACACATGACGGGCACTGCACTCAATCTGATTATTTTGGATTGACCCCAGCACTAAATATTGTGTTTTCAACATAGTGAGTGTCACAGTTCATAATATTGTGGCTGCTACCCAAGAACTGGAATGATTAGAGAGACCTGCAATTCCTTGCATCTGTACCCGTGAGGGTAACCAGTTGAATTACCCCTACATTACAGTCTTGAGAAATTCAAGAAAGTCAAGCCAGAAACCAGGAAGTTGGTAAAATCAAAAAGGGAAAACTCAATATCATTCTAATTTTAATCTGTTTAAGATCATCATATTTATCACATTCTATCTTTGTTCACAAGCCAAGTTCACTGTAAATCTACTGAAGTCGTATCCTGACCAGATCAAACATTATGCTAGGCTTTCAAATCAAGTTATGTATGTGGACAGAAGGCATTGCATCTCAAGGGTGAAATTAACAGCACCTTGGAAATTGTGCAGCATTAGCAGATCAGATGTCAGTCTGCCTTTAAAGAACAGCATTAATTGATTATTGTTATTGTAATTTTTGCCATTAATGTAAATGGCATATTCACCATTGAGGAAATAAGCTAAAGAGGAAGCGATAACAGTTTCAGAAAATACCAAGAGTTCTGCCCAGAGTGCCCGTAAATAGAGTTCTCAGCTGAAAAGACAGCTTTTCTCCTGTCTTTGCCTTTTCATCTCTCTCAGTTTTATTGACATAAATCATTCTGGGCATTGCTTTAGCTAGAAGGTTTCAGAGGGTATTCAATCTCAGATTACTAATAGAGAGAGTCCTTTTACAAAATGATCAGGAATCAGGATTTTCTGATTGCTTAAGAAACTGAAGCAGCATGCCTAGTGGTAAAAGCACAGGACTGGGAATCTGAACACCTGGATCCTAATTCCAGCTCCCCCTCATCTGCTCTATGACTCTGGGCAAGCCATTTGGCATCTCTAATTGTAAACTCATTGTGGGCTGGGAATATGTCTGTTTATTTTTGTATTATACTCTCCCAAGAGCTTAGTATGGTGCTCCACACTTAGTAAGGGCTCAGTAAATATGATTGAATGAATGAATCTCTGGTTCTCAATTTTCTCATCTGTAAATGGGGATTATATGTCTTTTCTTCCTCTTCCTAAGACTATGAGCTCCATATGGTTTAGGAACTATATCTGACCTGATTAGCTTGTTCCTACCCAGCTCTTATCATAGTGCTGGGAACATGGTAAATGCTTAATCCCACAGTCATAATTATCATTCTAATTATTGAACCTGATGGTTCTTTTTGTGGTATTTGTTAAGCACTTACTATATGCCAGGCACTGATCCAAGTGCTGGGGTGGATGCAAGTTAATCCAGTTGGACACAGTCCCTTTCCTACTTAAGAGTCACAGTCTTAATCCTTATTTTATAGATGAGGTAACTGAGGCCCAGAGAAGTGAAGTGACTTGCCTAAGGTCACAGAGAAGATGAGTGGCAGAGTGGGGATTAGAACCCAGGTCCTTCGGATTCCCAGGCCCGGGCTCTATCTCCTAGGCCATGCTGCTTCTCATGACAGTCTTCCAGATTGTGAGCCCGCTGTTGGGTAGGGACCATCTCTATATGTTGCCAACTTGTACTTCCCAAGCGCTTAGTACAGTGCTCTGCACACAATAAGCACTCAATAAATACGATTGAATGAATGAATGACAGTAAGTAAGGGGATGCTTTCCACACTCGTTTTTCCTTCACTGGCCCCAATTCTAAAAGACAAACAAACAAAGAACAACAACAAAAAAACCTTGTTCTTCTTTTCCAACACTTATTGGCATCTGTAAATAGCTCTGGGTGACACCATATATTTAACTAGCCATTTCTTTTCAAACCTGAACCATCTACAATAATCGATTCATTCACTAATTCACTAGCATTTAATAAGCACCTACCAAGTGCAGAGCCCTGTAGTAAGCACTTGGGAGGGTACAATAGAGTAAGTAGACACAGTCCCTGATCTCAAAGAGCTTACAATCTAGCTGAGGTGATAGATATTAAAATAAATAACAGGTAGGTGAAGAATCAGAGTTTATAAGTATGTAGATATGGACTGGGGGGATACAGGGCACAAGAGTCCTTAATGGATTTACAAAAGAAGATGATTAAATCCAATAGGGTGATGGAAATTATATTAATGATAATGATTCTAATATTAATCCCAGTGTTTAGTGCAGTGCTTAGAACAAAGGTGCTGACTGATAATAATAATAATGGCATTTATTCATTCATTCATTCATTCAATGGTATTTATTGGGCAATTACTGTGTGCAGAGCACTGTACTAAGCGCTTGGGAAGTACAAGTTGGCAACATATAGAGACGGTCCCTACCCACCAACGGGCTCACAGTCTAGAAGGGGGCCTCTGCATGAACAGAAATTAATCTTGAATCCACTGACAAGACCCCATACGTTTGACCTGATCTCTCTTGAACGCAAGAGGACACGCAATGTAAATGTTCTTTACAAATGAACTTTCGGGGTTTTGTAGTTTACCCTTCATTCATTCCTTCATTCATTCAATCGTATCTATTGAGCACTTACTGTGTGCAGAGCACTGTACTAAGCGCTTGGGAAGTGCTTACTATGTGCAAAGCACTGTTCTAAGCATTGCAGAGGTTACAAGGTGATCAGGTTGTCCCATAGGGGGCTCACAGTCTTAATCCCCATTTTACAGATGAGGTAACTGAGGCACAGAGAAATAAAGTGACTTGCCCAAAGCCACACAGCTAATTGGCGGAGCTGGGATTTGAACCCATGACCTCTGACTCCAAAGCCCGTGCTCTTTCCACTGAGCCATGCTGCGCTGTACTCAGCACTAGGATAGAAGATAATCAATCTGGACACAATCCCTGTTGCACATGGGACTCACAGCCTAAATAAAACAGTGGAAACAGGAAGGAAAACATGGGCAGATTGTAGCAGAGAATGTACGCTTCCCATACGTGCTGGGGCTCAAAGGCATCATGGCAAGAAGAGGATGATGACTAATTGGGAGGGCTTCTTGGGGGAGGTGGGTTGGGTGATGGGAAGAGTTGTGATTGGACAGATTTTGAGTGAGATTTCAGGAAAGAGGAAAGTCATGACCATGTGATTAGAGGTGGGAGAGCTGAGAGCGAGACATGGTAAGAAACTTAATTTGGGGGGAGCAAAGAGTTTAGAATGAATAATAATAATAATAATAATAATAATAATAATAATAATAATAATGGCATTTGTTAAGCACTTACTATGTGCCAGGCTCTTTTCTAAGTGCTGGGGTAGATAGAAAATAGGCTGGACACAGTCCCTGTCCCACATAAGGCTCACAGTCTTAATCCCCATTTTACAGATGAGAGAAGAGGCCCGGAAAAGTGAAGTGATTTGCCCAAGGTCACCCAGCAGAAAAGTGGTGGAGTGGTTATTAGAACCCATGACCTTCGGGCTCTGAGGCCCAGGCTCTATCCCATTAGGTCATGCTGCTTCACTGGTGTAACGGTTGGCCTGAGGGTAAGGTAAGATGGAAATTGCCAGCAAACATCTCGACCAACTATTATATTAAGAGAAGCAGCGTGGCGCAGTGGAAAGAGCTCAGGCTTTGGAGTCAGAGGTCATGGGTTCAAATACTGGCTCCACCAATTTTCAGCTGTGTGACTTTGGGCAAGTCACTTCACTTCTCTGGACCTCAGTTACCGCATCTGTAAAATGGGGATTAAGACTGTGAGCCCCCCCGTGGGACAACCTGATCACCTTGTAACCTCCCCAGCGCTTAGTACTGTGCTTGGCACATTGTAAGCGCTTAATAAATGCCATCATTATTATTATATTGTACTCTACCAAGCGCTTAGTATAATGCTCTGCACACAGTAAGCACTCAATAAATATGATTGAGTGATTGAATGAATGAGAGATTAGAGATTATTAAGAGAAGGCTTCCTAGAGGAGGTGTGATTTAAGAAGGGCTTTGGAGATTGTCACAAACCTCATAGGTGGTATTTACTGAAAACAGCACTGTACTAAGCACTTGGAAGAGTACAGTATAACAAAGTTAGTAGTCACAATCCCTGCTCACAATGAGTTTCTGGTCTAGAAGAGTTGGGGGGAGCAATGGCTTGAAGGGTGCAGAGGGAGATGGAGTTGAGGGCGAAGAAATGTCACAATCCCTTGTGGAGGGAATAACAACCCTCCTTCCAAAGCTGAACAGAGACCCAGGAGGACACCTGTAGTATAACTGGTTCATCCCCTCTATCTTCAGAGAGAAAATGATCTTCAAGTTATCTTCCCATTATCATGGAACACAGTCACCAGTATTCACGTGCTCTGAAAGAACGATGAGGTCTGTGTTAGCTGTTTATGTCTTATGGATATGAAAATGGGAGTAAAAAATGATGGGATGGGGATTTAAGTTCACACGTACCAGGGAGAACAATGTCCTCCATGTAATAATAATAATAATAATAATAATAATAATAATAATGCTACTTTTTATATCCTAACTGTGTCAAGAACTGTTCAAAGAATTGAAGTAGATTCAAGTCGATCAGATTGGACACAGTTCCTGTCCCTTATGGAGCTTACAATCTACATAGGAGGGAATAGGATTTGATCCTCATTTTATAGAGAAGTTAAGTGATTTGCCCAATATCATAGCATGTAAACGTGGCAGAGCTGGGATTAGAACACTTGTCCTCTTACCCCCAGGCCTGTGTTCTTTCTTCTAGGTCACCCTCACCCTCACCCTCGGCTTCAAGGCTGTCCATCACCTCGCACCCTCCTACCTCACCTCCCTTCTGTTCTTCTCCAGCCCAGCCCGCACCCTCCGCTCCTCTGCCGCTAATCTCCTCACTGTTAGGCCTCGTTCTTGCCTGTCCCGCCATCGACCCCCGGCACGTCATCCCCCGGGGCCTGGAATGCCCTCCCTCTGCCCATCGGCCAAGCTAGCTCTCTTCCTTCCTTCAAAACCCTATTGAGCGTTCACCTCCTCCGGGAGGCCTTCCCACACTGACCCCCTTCTTTCCTCTCCCCTTTCTCCCCCTCCCCATCCCCACCACCTTACCTCCTTCCCCTCCCCACAGCACCTGTTTATATGTTTGTACAGATTTATTAATCTATTTCTTTTATTTGTACATATTTATTATTTATTTTGTTAATGATGTGCATGCAGCTCTAATTCTATTTGTTCTGACAATTTTGACACCTGTCTACATGTTTTATTTTGATGTCTCTCTCGTTGTCCATCTCCCCCTTCCTCTATATGTTGCCGACTTGTACTTCCCAAGCGCTTAGTACAGTGCTCTGCACAAAGTAAGCGCTCAATAAATACGATTGAATGAATGAAGGAATGAATGAATGAATGAATGAATGAGTTAGCTACTACTACTACTACTACAATTTTTATTTTTGCTATTTTCATCATTGTATTTGTTAAGTGCTTCCTAGGTGTCAGGCTCTGTACTAAGCACTGGGGTCGTCACAAGTCAACCAGATTGGACACAGTTCACGTCCCTCAAAGGGCCCGACTCTCCTGCTTCTCAATTTCTTCTACACTTCTTTCAAGTTGTCCCAGGATAAATTGGTCCTAGAAGCATATCCTGTTCCCTCTACCCATCTGTTTTCCCCTGAAACTCTGGAAATTCCTATAGTTAGCACTGCCCGTCACCTCTGCACTGAGGACAAATGAAATAATCGAAGACTTGGGGCTCATCTATCCAGATGTCAACTGTGGAGACCAATGCACATCGTGAAGATCATTTTGCATTGTGTGCACGGAAAGATCGCCCTTCGCTGTGCTCAGGGTTTGGTCTGGACAGTGACATTTCTTCTTTTCCAACCTGTCTACAATGCCACACACATAGAGCGAGTGCCTAATAAATATTAATTGGAAATGATTGATGGGAAAGGCACTAATCTTGCAAGAGCTTGTGAGAGTGATACAATTGAAAGAAAAAAGAGATCGATATGGGTATAGATAGCCTTCTATTGTGGGGAAGCAATGTGGCCTAGTGGATAGAGCACAGGCCTCGGGGTCAGAAGGACCTGAATTCTAATCCTACCTCTGCCACTTGTCTGCTGTTTTACCTTGGGCAAATCATTTCATTTCTCCATGCCTCAGTTATCTCATTTGTAAAATGGGGATTGAATCCCTCTTCCTCTGACTTAGACTGTGAGCTCTCTGTGGAACAGGGACTGAGGGGTTATGTACAGTTTGAATCTACCACAGTGCTCAGTATAGTACTTGGAATATATATATATTATATATATATGTATATATGTATATGATATATATACATATATATATTATATATATATATATAATAAATATATATATATTTAATAGCATCTGTTAAGCACTTACTATGTGCCAAGCACTGTTCTAAGCACTGGGTTAGATGCAAGGTCATCAGGTTGCCCCACGTGGGGCTCACAGTCTTAATCACCATTTTACAGATGAGGGAACTGAGGCCCAGAGAAGTGAAGTGACTTGCCCAAAGTCACCCAGCTGACAAGTGGCGGAGCCGGGATTAGAACCCATGACCTCTGACACACACGTCCGGGCTCTTTCCTCTGAGCCACGCTGCTTCTCTTAGTAAGTCCTTACTGAATACCATTGAGAGCATCATTAACATCTGCATATTAAAGTCTGTCAGCATCTACATCTTTGCCAGTAGCTATTTCTCCCTCACTTTATTTGTCCTTTTTCATTTTTTTTTTTTTAATTTTGGGGGTATTTGTTAAGCGCTTGACATGAGCCAGGCTCTGTTCTAAGAACAGGGTAGCATACACGATCATCAGGTTGGCCACAGCCTGTGCTCCACATGGGGCTCCCAGACTTAAACCACATTTTCCAGGTGAGGTAACTGAGGCACAGAAAAGTTAACTGAGTTGCTCAAGTTCTCACAGCAGACAGATGGCAGAACGGGATTTGAACCCAGCTCCTCTGATTTCCAGGGACACATTCTTCCCATTAGACCACACTGTTTCTCCTTTTCTTTGAATAATAATGATAATAATAATAATGGCATTTGTTAAGTGCTTACTATGTGCCAAGCACTGTTCTAAGCACTGGGGGGATACAAGGTGATCAGGTCGTCCAACGTGGGGCTCACAGTCTTAATCCCCATTTTACTGATGAGGGAACTGAGGCTCAGAGAAGCTAAGTGACTAGCCCAGTGTCTCTCAGCAGACATGTGGAGGAGCTGGAATTTGAACCCATGACCACCAGAACACGTAATTAACAGCACATATATACTTCCCCATAAACTATCTTGAGCTCTTTCATATAACCGCTATTCAACTGTGAATTCAGTTCCTTAGATTAGTCCCTTGATTGATTGGCAGTTTGTCTTCATGATTTGAGTATGTATATGTAGATATACTATATATGTGTATGTGTGTGAATATATATATATATGTTTGTATACACACACACACACATATATACCCCTCATTTATACGCACATACATAAACACATACATACATATATATATATATTCTCATATATGTACTTATATCTATATCTATATATAGATATATAGATATTTATAGTTTCCAAGTACTAAATTTAGTGCTTATTGAACTGCTAGGGGTAGCAGTGGTGTATACCAAGTGATTAGGAAGTAAAAGCAAGCAATTAGAAAGAAAGTAAAAAGTTATATATATATATATACATACATACACACACACATAAACACACACACACACACACATATAGATATTGGACCTTGTGTGAATCTGCATCATGACTGAATACTATATTATACCGACTATATATATATATATATATATATATATATATTTATATACTGTATATTTCCTGTATATACTTTATTATACTGAATTTATACTGTGTATAAATTCTCTCTATAGCATTTTCACATCTGAATGTGAGCAGATGGATTCATTCAATCATATTTATTGAGTGCTTACTGTGTGCAGAGCACTGTACTAAGTGCTTAATAAAGACCTAGTTCTCTGTTAATATAAGGTCACATTATGCTGAACCCCATATTCAAAGCAGTCATGATGCAGATACACATAAGGTCCAATAACTATAAACTATATATATATATATATGTATATATATATATATATACATATATATATATATATATACACACACATATATATGTATATGTATATAGTTTATATATATGTATGTATATGTACATATATATGTGTATATGTATATATATATATACTTTATATATATATATATATATAAACACAATTACATTGTATTATAGTAAGAGAAGCAGGGTGGCTTAGTGGAAAGAGCACGGGCTTGGGAGTCAGAGGTCATGGCTTCTACTCTTGAATCTGTCACTTATGAGGTATGTGACTTTGGGCAAGTCACTTAACTTCTCTGTGCCTCAGTTACCTCATCTGTGAAATGGGGATTGAAAATGTGAGCTCCACGTGGGACAACCTGATTACCTTGTATCCCCCCAATGCTTAGTATAGTCCTTGGCACATACTAAGTGCTTAATAAATACCATCATCATTATCATTACTATATCATTATATATTATAATAATTAATATAATATTATCTATGTCTATCAGTCGATCAATAGATAGATGGATAGATGATAGATAGATGAAAGGGAATTATAGTAATAGTATTGTAAGGACATATAAATGAAATTAGTACTTCCTGGGCCCGATGACCTCACATTCTATATTAGTGTCTATCTCCCCGTCTAGACTGTGAGCAGGTCATGGGAGGGGAACGTCACTGTTTATTGTTACAATGTACTTTCCAAAGCACTTAGTACAGTGCTCTGCACACAGTAAGCTCTCAATAAATAGGATTGAACGAATGAATGGATGAAACATGTACGTGTATCGAGTTCTGACAGAATTCTGGTGTTTGTTCTGTATTTTGGCTGGCAAGTGGTGATGTCAGAATGAGGGAAAATCCTTCTGAAAAAGGGCATCTGTGTGGATGTGTTGCAGTATTGTAAAATATGTTTGTGCACATTTGCGTGGCATTGGACCTTGTGTGAAACTGCACTGTGACTGCTTTGAACGTGGGGTCCAGGAAAATGTGACCCGCTATTATCAGAGAACTGGGTCTTTATCCATCTGCTAGCTTTCAGAGGTGACAGTGTTATGGAGAGAGTTTAGCCACTAATGCAAATGAAGCAGATAAATGATGTTTCCTATATCATCGTGTAAGTGCAAAGATTGCCGCTTATTGGCTTGAATAATTTGTTATCGAGAGTGCCATGATTTTCTCAAAGCCATTGATCTGAAAGGGTCACCCCCATTTATAACAGTCACACACGAGGAAAGTCTGCTTTATGCTGCTGCCTCCTAGCTGTTTGGGGTTTAGCTATATTATAAATTTAGCATGTTCCTTTTTTCTAATTTCTTTACAATCTCACCATCTGAACTCATCATAGAGTAGTAGAAGGAGAATGTGAGAAGCAGCATGGATCAGTGGAAAGACCACGGGCTTGGGAGTCAGAGGTTATGGGTTCTAATCCTGGGTCCACCGCTTGTCAGCTGTGTGACTTTGGGCAAGTCATTTAAGTTCTCTGTGCCTCAGTTCCCTCACCTGTAAAATGGGGATTAAGACTGTAAGCCTCATGTGGGACAACCTGATTACCTTGTATCTACCTAAGCGTTTCGAACAGTGCTTGGCACATAGTAAACGCTTAACAAATATCATCATTATTATTAGTATTAGTAGTAGAGTAGCTATTTCGGAGTCCTCCATTTCCCTACAGATCACACATCAAGGGGACTGGGAACCTCTGTGAAAGGATTGATTCCAGTACTATTGTCTTGGCTGGGAGTCTAAGGGACCTGGGTTCTAATCCTGACACCTGATAAGGACTTAACAAACACCACAATTATTATTGTCATCATCATCATCAACATCATCATCACATGGTGGGCAGGGAGCATGTCTATCAACTGGATCATGCCATACCCTCTCAAGCAGTTAGTACAGTGCTCTATATACAGTAAATTCTCAATAAATAACCCTGATCAATCATCATCATTATCCTTCATCAACCAGGGACTCATTCCTTTGGTAACCACAATGTAAAGAGGAAATGAGCTGAACATTGCTGCTTGAGGACAGGGATCTTGTCTACCAATTCTATTGCACTGTATTCTCCCAAGGACTTAAAACAATGTCCTGCACACAGTTAGAGCTCAATAAATAGCTTTAATTAATATTTAAGTACACGTGACTTCTACGCCTAATGGGTTATCAGTGATTCGCAACACTTGTCTCCCCCTTTAGACTGTAAGTTCATTGTGGGCTGGAAGTGTGTCTCTTATAGTCTTATAATTTATGCTCCCAGGCACTTAGTACAGTGCTCTGCACAGAGTAAGCATTCAATGGATAGGATTGACTAACTGACTAACTACTGGGGGAGGCATGGCTCGAATACAAGGCTGCATTTTTTAGTGCTCCCTTAGAAGAGGGTTTCTGAGCAGTAGCACCAGCCGGACAACTTTGTGTGGCCCAATCACTTTCTTTCTAGGCAAGTAATTTGTGGTATAATGACAATACCCCTTTTTTAAAAAACTCGTATTTGTTAAGCACATACTATGTGTCAGGTACTGTATTGGGAGCTGGGATAGACACACGTTAATCAGATTGGACACAGTCCCTGTCCCACATAAGGCTCACAGTCTTAATCCCCATTTTACAGATGAGTTAACCGAGGCACAGAGAAGTGAAGTGACTTGCCCGAGGTCACACAGCAGACAAGTGGCGGGGCTGGAATTAGAACCCAGGTCCTTTTGACTTCTGGGTGTATGCTCTGTCCACTAGACCATGGTGTTTCTTTCACCCAGATGTTCATCTCCAAGATTTTTATTGCAGCTCAAGCTTTTATTCAAAGCTTGAATGCACAAAGTGGAGAGAGAGAAGGAAGATGAGGCAGAGAGGTGTTGAGAAAGTTAGAAAGAACTAGAGTGTGCATTCCTTGACAGTCTTTGATAATGACTTGTAGGATGAAAATAGATGAAAATTGTCAGTGGGGAGGCATCTGATGCCGGTAATAAACAGACAATGGAAATGCAGAACCAAAGAATAGCAAAACTAAATGGAAGCACTGTGTGTGTGAAGTCTTCAACACAGAATCTGTCCCGTGGGCTTCCTCTGTACCAGCATGTAGCTCACAATTCTTCCCTGCTTTCTCACTTTTGTCAATCAAGTGCATTATAACATAAGAATAGCAATTGTGGATTTTTTTTAACCTTAGGAAGTCTACTTAGATGTGAATCAAAAAGAATCTGTGTTACCTTACACCTGTAACGATTAACTAGACATAAGGGTCCTTAGTTTAAATGACGAAGAATAAACTCGTTCATCATTTGATCTTTGAAGGGGTAATAAGTTTATTTTTTCACCCGCATACCTAATAAATAGGAAACACATATTCAAAAATCAGAAGGCTGCTAAAAAGATGAGCTCCGAACTCTAAGTGAAAGTTCTTTTGTGCTTTCTCTCTGAATATTTACAGGGGCTCATTAAATTTATTTTGTCTACGATACTTGGTTTATCCACTTTCACTTGAATAAAAGGTTTATTTAATATGCATTGCTCATGTTCAGAAATGTCAGAGGCGCCCGAAGTGTTTGTATGTTTTAACTTGTGGAAATAAATCAATACTCTGAGGCTGTGTTTCACGTGGATGACATTTAACATTTCTATATTTAAACATGGCTGGTCTTCTCTTCAGTAATTCGATTGTTAGAAATAATAGGTGTCTGTGTAAGCTTATGTCCGAGCACCATTTATGTTAGTGTGAAGGGAATGTTTCATGATAGCTAGTTCCTATTAAACTTCAATCTAATAAGAAGTCACTGTGAATTCATTTGCATCGACAAAGCCAGCATTTGCGTAATGGTGCTTTCTCTTTGATTCAGTGAATGTTACAGTGGACACTCAGACCCCTAGGGTAAACGTTTGAGATGTCTTATTTTTATCAAATCTTATACTTGCAGTCAGTGATGTTTCTATGTTGCTTCACCTGTGATAGATTATGACAGAGTTAACCAGCTGGTGGAAGAAGAAAGGTTCATTGCAATCTGATAGGAAAAGGGTAGGTCAGATTAACCACTTATCATCTTTCTGCAGAGCAGGAATCACGAACTAAAACGTGTCTGAGGGGGTGATCAGTAGATCTTTGTATTACAGAGTGACTACCTCTTTCTGATAAAGCCCCCTTTTCCCTGCCTGTTTCCCTCTCCCTTCTGTGTTGTCTCTGCACTTGGACCTGTGACCTTGGGCATTTGTTGTCCCCCCCGATCAACCCCACAGCTGTTATGAACATATCTACAAACTTTCTACTATAAATTATTTATTTATGTTAATGTCTGTCTTCCCTTCTAGACTGTGAGCTTATTGAGGGCAGGGAACGTGTCTACCAACTCTGTTTTATTACGGTCTTCCAGATTCTTAGTACGGTACTCTGCAGACAGTAAGGGCTCAATAGACATCAGTGATGGATTGATTTACTGTGGCACACCACCAAATAAGGGTTTGTTCTACCCATTACCTTCAGATTTCAGCGGGTAAACGTCACCCTGGGGTGTGATTTGATGAACACCCAATTCTTTTTCAATATTTCTGTTTCATACATGATTTCATCAACTTCGGTGATGTCCGCTTTCAGCCTTCTCACTATAGCTAACCTTCTAACCTTCTCACTTTACCTCATTCTTGTCCATCTCGCCGCCAACCTCTCGGCCATGTCCTGCCTCTGGCCTGGAAAACTCTCCCTCCTCATAGGAGACAGATACTCACTCTTCCCCACTTCAGAGCCTTTATAGAAGGCACATCTCCTCCAAGGAGGTGCCCTCCTCTCCTACTTGCTAATTCATTCATCCTCCCTCCCATTCCCCCAGCAAATATGTATAGATCTGTAATTTATTTATTCTTCTATTTCTTTATTTATATTAACATCTGTCTCTCCCTCTAGACTGTGAGCTTGTCATGGGCAGGAATATGTCTGTTTGTTGTTGTGCACTTTTCCAAGCACTTAGTACAGTGCTTTGCACACAATAAGTGGGCAATAAATTCGATTGAATGAATGGATGAATGGATCTACTTTGTCTCTCCAGACTGAATAGTCCAAGTCTTTTTCATCCACTTCTGTACAGAGGCTGCTCCGCTGAGCAATGTCAATAATATTATCGAACACCTACTGTAGAGAAGTGCAGCCTATTAAGCAATTGGGTGAATACGAATATGGTAGAAGCCACATCCCTATAATTCAGGAGTTTATATTCTCATGGAGTTTATAATCTTAGAACCTCCATTTCCCCTAATCATTTTTAGGTTCTAATTTAGTACGCCTCCATTTCCTCCCAATGATATGAGAACCATAATAATAATAATAATAATAATAATAATAATAATGATGATGATAATGGCATTTGTTAAGCACTTACTATGTGCCAAGCACTGTTCTAAGCTCTGGGGGGGATACAAGGTAATCAGGTTGTCCCACATGGGGCTCACAGTTTTAATCCCCATTTTACAGATGAGGTAACTGAGGCTCAGAGAAGTTAAGTGACTTGCCCAAAGTCACACAGCTGATAAGTGGCGGAGCGGAGATTTGAACCAATGACCTCTGACTCCCAAGCCCATGCTCTTTCCACTGAGCCATGCTGCTTCTCTACTGGCAGAACTGCCAGGAATAGTCCAGCATGGACAGACTGTGGATTTGTACAGATGCAAAACAATGTATTCTGTCTTATGTCCTTTCCCTTTTCTGATGATGTTCAGTCTTTTGACTGTCCCTACAAATTTAGCCAATGATTTGAAAGAACAGTTGACAATGACTTTCCCAATTCCTGACTAGAGAGTCATTAGTGAATCCGTAATCTGAATGTTGACAAATGGGTAATATTACAGGAAATAGGAATAACATAATTTCCTTCTGCTTCAATGGTAAGCCCTTTTGCTTCTCTCTCATTCTTGCAAATAAAGTTCGGGGGCCTGACGGTGTTGGGAAACAAAGATTAATTGCAACCATCACCGGCTGAGTCAAGAAACGGGCAAGATTTGTTTGTGGCATGTTAGGCTGTGACATTCTGTTCAGCCTTGTTATGGCCAGAGGGCCGACAGTGTTAGGAAAGCTGGAGTTAGTTAGGCTCTGGAAACGTGAATTCAGTGGCAAATATTGATTCTAAAATGGACCCTTTCCTTCCTTGCTGTCTTTTTCTTTAACACGCCAAAGCACAGATTTTCTGTGAGAAAACCTGAAGGGAAACTCGACCTAGCACAACTTAAATTGGGTTTTCCCTGCATTTTCTGAAAAACAAACAGAAGTGGGAGAAGCCAGTAACTCTGCCATCTCTGGAAGACTAATGCTTCCTCTCTAGTTTACCCTTTCAATTATGCCAGGTGTGTTTGGTTCAGCTACAGGTAGAATTGATTAAAGGCAAAACTAACTCCCAAATACAACTGAGTCAGAGTATCCTGCCTCTCTCCATCCCAGCTCTCTGCATGCCAGGTAGGCTAGATTCCATAATGAGTGTAGAACTAGTTGCCTCCAATTATAGCATTTATTTATTTCGGGCAATACCAAATATTCATTCATTCATTCAATTGTATTTATTGAGCGCTTATTGTGTGCAGAGCACTGTACTAAGCGCTTGGTAGGGTTTTTTTGTTTGTTTTTTTATGGTATTTGATAAGCACTTACTATGTGTCAGGCACTGTACTAAGCACTAGGGTAGATGCAATGTAATCTGATTGGACACAGTCCATGTCCCACATGGGGCTCTCAATCTTAATCCCCATTTTACAGATGAGGTAACTGAGGCACAGAGAAGCAGAGTGACTTGCTCATGGTCAAATAACAGACAAATGCTCTGCACACAGTGGTAGCTCAATAAATACGAATGAATGAATGAATGAATGAATGAATGAATGAAGGGCAGCCCCGCCCCCAGTCCTAATCAACCCAGGTGCTTCTAAATGAGGTGTGGAGGCACTGGCCCTTTATGGCCCCAGCAGCTGCTGGGCTTTTCCCTGCCCTATATAGGCTCCTGATTCGGGCCTGCCTCAGTTTACAGGAGGATAGGAGACAGAGCGTGGCCCGCCGTGGGTTCAGGTAAGGAGGGGGGCTTTGGCTGTTTCAGCTACATTCCCCCGGCCCTTTTTTTTAGGGTGGGTGTGGGATTGAAATTGTTGGGATTGCTGGTGATTATTGCATTGATGATGACAATGAAGGTTGGGGAGGGCTATTAGGGGCAGGTGGGTGGGTTGGGGTTGATTCAGGGTTTGTGAAATGATTTAAAAGCACATGTCGGGGGGCAAGGGAATGGACTGTGACATTGCCAATGATGTGTATATGTTGTACATTGCCCTGGACGGGGGAGGATTTGGGAAACTGGGGAGGGAGTGTGGGGGGATGATTGTCCTGGGGGTTCTGATGAGTTTTGTTGGTTTGGGACTGGAGGGAGGGGCTGAGGAGCGAGGGGCTTAGAACTGCCCTTGCTGGTTGGGGTTTGGGGGGCACATGCAGGTTGGTTGGGGGAAGGTTTTGGGTACAGATACATAGCCTACGTCTTGGGGAAAGTCTGGCCTGGTTTGGGGGTGACTGCTGGACCTCGGGTCTAAAGGCCTGAAGGGCTGGGACAGAGGACGCCTTGCTGATGGACGAATTGAGCATGTGGTCTGAGTGTCAGGTGATGCATGCTCACTGTCTGTCTGTTGGTTTGTCTACACCTCTGTGTGTCTGAACGTTGGTCTGTCTGCCCCACTGTCTGTAATAATAATAATAATAATAATAATAATGGTATTTGTGAAGCGCTTACTAATGGGTCAAGCACCGTTCTAAGCGCTAGGGGAGAGACAAGGTAATCAAGTGGTCCCACGTGGAGCTCACAGTCTTCACCCCCATTTTGCAGGTGAGGTCACTGAGGCACAGAGAAGTGACTTGCCCAAAGTCACACAGCTGATAGGTGGTAGAGCTGGGGTTGGAACCCACAACCTCTGATTCCCAAGCCTGGGCTGTTACTACTAAGCCACGCTGTTTCTCTAATAAGAGGGTTGGGACACTATCCTCTCCATCCATGACGAGCAGCATGGCTTAGTGGGTGGAGCATGGACTTGGGAGTTAGAAAGGCCAGTTTTCTAATCCCAAACCAGCCACTTGTCTGCTGTGTGACCATGGGCGAATCACTTCACTTCTCTGTGCTTCAGTTACCTCATCTGTAAAAGGGGGGTTAAGATTGGGAGTCCCATGTGGGACATGATCTAATAATAATAGTATGTGTCAAGCACCGTTCCAAGCTCAGCGGGAGCTACAAGATAATCAGGTTGGACAAAGTCCGAGAAGCTTGTATCTATCCTTGTGCTTAGTGGAGAGCCTGACACACAGGAAACATTGAACAGGTACTGTAAACAAAGAACCCAGAACTCAAAATGGTGCCCGATGCCCGAGGGCAGATGCCCCTGCCACGGCTGCAGTATTGGGCTCTCCTCCCTTCAAAGCCCTACTGAGAACTCACCTCCTCCAGGAGGCCTTCCCAGACTGAGCCCCCTCCTTCCTCTCCCTTCCCCACCCCCCGCCTTACCTCCTTCCCCTCCCCACAGCACCTGTATATATGTTTGTACATATTTATTACTCTATTTATTTATACATATTTATTCTATTCATTTTATTTTGTTAATATGTCTTGTTTTGTTGTCTGTCTCCCCTTTCTAGACTGTGAGCCCGCTGCTGGGTAGGGACCATCACTATATGTTGCCAACTTGCACTTCCCAAGCGCTCAGTACAGTGCTCTGCACACAGTAAGTGCTCAATAAATGTGATTGAATGAATGAACCCATGACCTTCTGATTCCCAGGCCCGAACTCTGTCAACTAGGTCGCAGGGCTTCTCACTGCTTTGGGGGTAAGAGATGAGATAATCAGATCAAACGCAGTTCCCATCCCGCATGGAAGCTTTTTTTCTGACCATTTTTGGGCACATCATCTCCAAAAAATGAAGCAATTAATTTTGTTTCTCCTTCTGATCACCTATTTTTACAGCTAGCTTCAGGTTTTAGTATTTATATTGTTCTTAATTGAGAGAGTGCAATAATATCAGAGATTACAAACTCTGCAATGTCACACTGAATTTGTGATTGGTTGATTCATTCAATGATATTCATTGAGTGCTTGCCATGTTCAGAGCTCTGTAGTAAGCACAGGGGAGAGTACAATAGTACAATAAGCTAATGCTGTCCTAGGACTCTTCTGGGTTGTGATGTAGGAAGAAATTCATCAATCAGTAGGATCCACTGAGTGCCTAGAATGCACAGAACAATGGGGAAAATAGAACAGAATGAGTAACCAAGCTCCTTGCCCTTGAGAAGCCTACAATTCATTCATTCTATTCAATCATATTTATTTTAATTTATTGAGCACTTACTGTGTGCAAAGCACTGTACTAAGCACTTGGAAAGTACAATTTGGCAACGGATACAAACAGTCCCTATCCAATAACGGACTCACAGTCTATCTAGTGGGAAAAACAACCGTTAGATTTTAATGGAATTGGATGGTACGACTACTTCATTCTGTGTAACGTGACATACGGTCGTGCCATTGGAAGGATTTAGTGGTTCATTCATTCAATCGTATTTAATAAGTGCTTAATGTGGGCAGAGCACTGTACTAAGCGCTCAGTGGTTGAATCCAATAAAACAAGAAGCAGAATGGTTAGAGCACAGACCTGGAATGAGAAGGTCTTGGGTCCTAATCACGGCTCTTCCACATGTCTGCTGTGTGACCTTGGCCAAGTCACTTTAGTTCTCTGTGCCTCAGTTCCCTCATCTATAAAACAGGGATTAAGGCTGTGAGCCCCACATAAGACAGGGACTGTGTCTAAACCAATTTTCTTGTATCCACCCGTGTTTAGTGCTTGGCACATAGTAAGTGCTTAATCAATCAATCAATCGTATTTATTGAGCACTTACTGTGTGTAGAGCACTGTACTAAGCGCTTGGGAAGTACAAGTTGGCAACATATAGAGACAGTCCCTACCCAACAGTGGGCTCACAGTCTAGAAGCTTAAGCTCAGGGTACGTAGGACTCGTCTCTATTGCTGAATTGTGCTTTTCAAGCGCTAAGTACAGTGCTCTGAAACACAGTAAGCACTCAGTAATATGATTGAATGAACAGATATCACCATTATTATCATTATTATTTTTAAAAAATATCTTTCATGGTCTCAGTTCAGGATAAAAAAAAAAAAAATCAGTCATCCTGGCTGGCCACTTCTTTACCCAAAGGCTCTCAAGATCCTTTAAGAGTAATGGCAACTGTGGCATTTGTTGCGTGTTTACTAAATTCTAGACAATATACTAAGCGCTGGGGTGGATACAAGTATATTGAATTGAACACAGTCCCTGTCCAATACTAAGTGCTCAAGAGAATACAATACAGTAGAGCTGATAGACACATTCCCTGCATAAAATGAGCTGATCAACATTTGTAACTGATAGTGTTTCCTATTTTAGAGGTTTTCATTAAAACTTGTAAATAATTTTACTTTCCCCTCCTTCTTGTGAGCGTTGACATCCTGGTTAGGATTTATTTTCCTTCGCTATCTCAGCTTTATGATTTTCTAATTTTTGTGGCCGTCTTCAGCTTCGGGTACAATTTTTACACAGACTTGAAGTAGATTAAAAAAGGTTAAGTGGATTTTTTATCTCGTGCTAATGAAATTTAATCATGTTTATAATGTTCTAATTTTAAAAAGGGTAGTCTTTGGACATTTTTCTTACCAAATGACAGAATCCTAATTATTATGGTGAGTAAAATACATTTGTATTAATTGCTGTTTTCTTGTAAATTAACTTTAAGGTTAAGGGAGAGATTTACAGGTAGGATTTTTTTAAGCCATTTTATAGGTAGGAGTGAATTGATTTGTTTTTTTTTCTCCTGACCTGCTAATGCTAGATGTCCATGAAATGGAAATTTAAACTATCAGAAAGCTGTCTTTCCCAAAAATTTTTGTGTTGCAAGAAAAATCCTTTTGGATATAAGAACAAATTACAGATCTCTCTTCTGAGTCCAACTGAGATATTTATAAAGCACATTAATATATGTCAAGTGCTAATATAATTAGCTCATAATAAATTAAGCTCAATAGGAGAATATTTTTGAATTATAATGAGAGGAGAAATATAAAAGATAAAACCTCCACTTGACCACTTAAAATGTATTTGTCTTTAATTTGCATATACCGAAAAGGTATTAACCATGGGGCATTATTCATGTTTTCTAGCAGATTATTTTGGAATTATTCATTTCACATTCTCCGCTGTGCCCCAGTTAAAACTCTTGGGGAAATCTTCTCATTTCAAAGTTGAAAGGGCATCAGAATCTACTCAGATGCATCCTTGGATGTAACTGCAAATTTCGTATCGCATCAAGAACTCATCATATCCTATAAACTTGATCTTACAATCGGTGGCCTATCATCCAACAGTAAGTAGCAGATTTTGCCAGTTTTCAGTTTATACATTTAAATAATACACGGTTTTAAAATACCACCTCATTAGAATGATAAGGAAAGGAAGTTTCCTCGTCACATAACTGTTGAATAATGGAAAAGGAAGTGGCCAGTTATCGTGACGATTTTGACAGCATTCTCAATTAAAATCGCTAATCTACATATATGCGTTCGTTTAGGTCCCTAAATGCTACACAGGCACATATGTTCAAATTGAATCTTAAATCTGGCAAGTTTAATGTAACATTCTAGTGGGCCATGCAGTCTAAAGAAATGGTGCAAATGTTAACTCTGCCAAAGGGGTAATCAAGGAGTTTTAGCAGTCTGGAGGTAAGTGAACCTGTCTTTAAATTCCCATAAGATGTAGGATGCTGATTGCTGTGTCCACCTCCTTTAAGGTGGACTCTAATGGATGCATTAAGACCCTGATATACAGGATGTTAGCAGAAAGCCCTCCATTTTCCATCAAAAAGCAGCAATGTACGCTTTTTTTTTGTTTGGGTTTGATTTTTTTAGGAAACAGCATAGCATGTAAGCTAAAAGTTACCACTCAGCGCTCATTTGTGGTTTTGTGCGTGGGTGGTTTTCTTATTCTGTCTTTTCCTTATTGAGGAAGGGAAGTTATGGGATCTTCAGACTAGGTTTTTACTTGAAAGGAAAATGTGTGGAATGTCCGAAAATAGTTCTCGGAGAAAATTGGTATTTTTCTCCTTAGATTAGAGAACAAGGTTTTGGTAGACAGGGGGAGAGAAATTTGGCAAAGGTGGAGTCAACTGGAAACACATTTATCGTGCTTAACTGTTTCAATGCATAATTACAAGCGACAACCTGGGAAGATGCTCTTGAACAGCTCTAATTAGCTGGTTTCACAAACCAAGTCTACCCCCTTTCTGGATAAATCCTAATGAATATCCCCTAAAACAAAAATGCTCCAGAAAATCTTCAGCCCAATTTTCTTTTTCTATCAGCTCTCTCCCTTCAAGGGAACCAGGAATCACTTGTACAGTATGATTTCCCTCCTAATCTTGCTAAAGCTGTGTCCATTGCTAAGCTAGTGGCTATCCGGGAAACATCTGTAATTTATTTTAGTGTCTGTGTCCCCTGCAAGTGGCTCAGTGGAAAGAGCACGGGCTTTGGAGTCTGAAGTCATGGGTTCAAATCCCGGCTCTGACAATTGTCAGCTGTGTGACTTTGGGCAAGTCACTTATCTTCTCTGGACCTCAGTTCCCTCATCTGTAAAATGGGGATTAAGACTGTGAGCCCCCCCCGGGGGACAACCTGATCACCTTGTAACCTCCCCAGCGTTTAGAACAGTGCTTTGCACATAGTAAGTGCTTAATAAATGCCATCATCATTATTAGTAGTAGTACAGTGCTCACCACACAGTAGCTGCACAATGAAATAATGTTATTTAATGTATTCATTATTATTGTTAATAATGGTAATATACTTGTTGAGCACTTACTATGCTTAGAACAGTGCTTTGCACATAGTAAACACTTAACAAATGTCATTATTATAATTATCATTATTATTGCTACTGTTCTGAGTCCTGGGGTTGATACAAATCAATCAAGTCAGAGTCAGTCCCTGTCCCACATGGAGCCCCCGGACTAAGTAGGAGAGAGGATAGGTGAAACAAAGCAACTGAGGAGCTATTTACAAGATAATAAAAATAATAATAATGATAACAATGATAATCATGCTATTTGTTGAGCACTTACTATGTGTCAGATGCAGTACTAAGCTCTGGGTGGATACAAGCAAATTGGGTTGGACACAGTCCGTGTCCCATGTGAGGCTCACGGTCTCCATCCCCATTTTACAGATAAAGTAACTGAGGCACGGAGAAGTGCAGTAATTTGCCCAAGGTCAAACACACTATAATTCTATTTATTCTAATGGTTTTGACACCTGTCTACATGTTTTGTTTTGTTGTCTGTCTCCCCCTTCTAGACTGTGAGCCCGTTGTTGGGTAGGGTCCGTCTCTATCTGTTTCTGACTTGTACTTCCCAAGTGCTTAGTACAGTGCTCTGCACACAGTAAGTGCTCAATAAATATGATTGAATGAATGAATGAACATAGCAGGCAAGTGGCAGAAGCAAGATTAGAACCCATGGCCTTCTGACTCCAAGGCCCGTGGTCTATCCACTATGCCATGCTGCTGCCTCTAGGATCTGGAAATCTTTCTCGACAGCCAGGATTTTGATGACTTGGGCAAACCTGGGACAGGGAGAGGTGGTTGGGGGATTAGGACCAAGTCTGAGATTTGCATAATGGAAGAAATGGGAAAAGGTGAGGAAAATACAGCTAATACAATAAATCTCTCTGACTCCAGGTCTGCACCCCTTTTCTCCTGGCCATTATTCATCAGACCAGGTCCTGTCTGGCTGAAGGGAGGCTCCATTTAGCATCTCTAGCTCCCAGGAGAGGGCTTGCGCTCTGATCTGGCACTAATTGTATGTGTCCTGCCCGGGCAGTTGAGAGTCTAAACACTCAGTGGGGCAGAAAGATGACTCCCAAAATCGGGCATAGTCAAGACAATAGAGACTGTGAATCGCCCAGTGAAACAGCACTAAAGATGCCTTGTTATTTGTTCATTCTACTCTATTTATCGAACGCTTGGATGAGGACAAAATAGCAATGAAGAGACGCATCCCCTCCCCACTTTAAGACCATTGTTTGATAGCAGGGCCAATCACCCAGATTTCTCCTGTGGTTTCCACCTGGTCCATGCCCTGACTGATGTAGATTTGGTACTGGCTGTCCTTATATGTGATGTTTTCATTTTGAATGCACAGCCTCCCTCCTTGCGACTCTGAGTTCTGTGGCTCGGAAGCGGTGCCTGAGTTCAAACCATTACCTTGTCCGTGAGCCTGGGTTCTAATCCCGGCTCCTCCACCTTTCTGCTGTCTGACCTCGGGTAAGTCCCTTCACTTCTCTGTGCCTCAGTGACTTCATCGATAAAATGAGGCTTAAGCCTGTGAGCCCCATGTGGGACAGGGACTGTATCCAAACTGATTACCTGTATCTACTCCAGCACTTCCCCTCTCAGGACGGCACCTGGAGAGTTTCCAGTCTTCTACCAGTCTCGACTATGGGAGGGAGAGTCAACAGAAGTATACTCATTCATTCATTCAGTTGTATTTATTTAGTGCTTAGTGTGCACAGATCACTGTACTAAGCACTTGGAAAGTACTATTCAGCAATAGAGACAATCCCTGCCCACAATGAGTTTACAGGCTAGTAGGGGGGAGACAGACATCAAAACAAGTAAACAGGCATAAATAGCATCAACATCAATAAATAGAATTGTAGATATTCACACATCAAAATAAGTAAACAGGCATTAATATAAATGAATAGAATTACAGATATAGATGTGTGTGTGTATATATATATATGTATATATATATATATATCTGTATATCGTGTGTATACATATCTCTGTATATTGTGCGTATACATATCTCTGTATATTGTGTGTATATATATCTCTGTATATTGTGTGTGTGTGTATATATCTGTATATTGTGTGTATGTGTGTGTGTATGTGTGTGTGTATATATGTATATATGTGTATATATATATACATATATAGATATATATATATATATATATCTATATATGTATATATATATATATACACAAGTGCTCTTGGGCAGGGATGGGGGTAGAGCAAATTAAGCGAGTTGGGGCAATGAGGAGGGAAGGGGGAGCTGAGGAAAGGGGGGCTTAGTTTGGGAAGGCCTGTTGGAGGAGGTGAGCCTTCAGGAGGGCTCTGAAGGGGGAATTGTGAATGTTTGGCAGATTTGAGGAGGGAGGGTTTCTAGGCCAGAGGTAGGACGTGGGTCAGGGGTTGCTGGTGGGAGAGGTGAGAATGAGGCACAGCGAGAATTTTAGTATCAGAAGATTGGAATGCGCAGGCTGGGCTGTAGAAGGAGAGAAGGGAGGTGAGGTAGGAGGGGGCAAGGAGATAGAGAGCTTTGAAGCCAATAGTGAGGAGTCTTTGCTTGATAAGGAGATTACTGGAGATTTTTCATGAGGGGGGTGATGTTTCCGTAGAAAGATAATCTGGGTAGCAGTGTGAAGTATAGACTGAAGTGGGGAGAGACAGGAGTTTGGGAGATCAGGAAGGATGCTGATGCAGTAATCCAATTGGGATAGGATGAGTGATTTTACTAGCTTGGTAGCAGTTTGGAAGGGGACGAAAGGGGAGATCTTTTCTATGTTGTGAAGGTGACACTGGCAGGATTTGGTGATGGATTGGATATGTGGGGTGAATGAGAGAGCAGAGTCAAGGATGACACCAAGTTTGCGGGTCATGAGACACGAAGGATGGTAGTGCCGTCCACAGTGATGGGAAATTCAGGGAGAGGACAGGGTTTGGGAGGGAAGATAAAGAGTCCGTGACTTGGACCCATTCCATTCCCAGTTTTGCCAGTGGCTAGAGATTGGAAGGCAATCTGCTACAGGTCCAAACTCACCTGTGCTGGACAGCAGCGGCACGGGAGAGTTTTGAGAATGGAGATTCAAGCCGACAGTGTGGAAGAAGCCAATGGTAAACGACTTTCATACTTCTTTCAAGAAAATACTATGGATCCAATACCAGAACGATTGCCGATGGAGGTGGGAAGTTCTGGGAGAGATGTGTCTGTGGAGTCGTTATTGATCGGAAATGACTCGACAGAATAAGACAAGACAAGGTCCCCACACTTGGTTCAGTGCCTGGACAAAATAAGTGCTTAACAAATATCATTACAAAAGAAAGAAATGATTCTGCAGTGAGTTTAGGGTAGCAGGGATAGTTGACCTGTTTAAGAATATACCAATTTCTGAAGAGTCTTTTCATTCAGTCATTCATTTATTGAGTGCATACCATGTGCAGAGTACTGTACTATGCACTTGGAAAGTACAAATCGACAACAGATAGAGACGGTCCCTACCCAACAATGGACTCACAGTCTAAAAGGTGGGAAACAGACAACAAAACAAAACAAGTAGAGAGGTGCCAATACCAACAGAATAGATGAATAGAATTATAGCTATATACACATCACTAATAAAATAGAGTAATAAATATGTACAAATATACACAAGTGCTGTGGGGAGGGGAAGGGAATAATAATAATGATGTCATTTATTAAGCACTTTCTATGTGCAAAGCACTGTTCTAAATTCTGGGGACGTTACAAGGTGATCAGGTTGTCCCACGGGGGGCTCACAGTCTTAATCCCCATTTCATAGATGAGGGAACTGAGGCCCAGAGAAGTTGTCACACAGCTGACAATTGGCAGAGCAGGGATTTGAACCCATAACCTCAGACTCCAAAGCCCAGGCTCTTTCCACTGAGCCACACTGCTTCGCACAATAATGATGAGGACATTTATTAAGTGCTTACTATATGCAAAACACTGTTCTAAGCGCTGGGGAGGTTACAAGTTGATCAGGTTGTCCCACGGGGGGCTCACAGTCTTCATCCCCATTTTACAGATGAGGTAACTGAGACCCAGAGAAGTTAAGTGACTTGCCCAAAGAGGGAGGGAGTGGGGGCGATGGGGAGGTGAGGAGAAGAAAAGGGGAGGCTCAGAAAAATATGGAATGCTTAGGAGGTAACTGTATGTAACATGTAATGCATGTCAAGTAGTTTCTGTTACTTGCGTGTTGGCATGGAACACCTGGAATTCTCAAAGGCTAGGTACCTTGGGAGACTGAGATGACATTCTGATGGTAGGGTTCCTGGCTATCCTCTATCATTTTGCTTGTCATCCCTGGCAACTCTATCAGCCCCCTAGATAACTGCTGGAGGCACTCTTGCTGAATCACATTTTTCACCTTATGAATAACAGTAATAATAATAATAATAATTATGGTCTTTTTAAGCACTTACTATGTGCTAGACACCGTACTAAGTGAAGGGGTGGATACAGGCCAATAGGGTTCGAAACAGTCCCTGTCCTTCATGGGGCTCACTGTTTTCATCCCCATTTTACAGAAGAGGTAACAGGCCCAGAGAAGCAAAATGACTTGCCTGAGGTCATGAAGCAGACAAGCGGGGGAGCCGGGATTAATCAATCAATCAATCGTATTTATTGAGCACTTACTGTGTGCAGAGCACTGTACTAAGCGCTTAGGAACTACAAGTTGGCAACATATAGAGACAGTCCCTACCCAACAGTGGGCTCACAGTCTAAAAGGGGGAGACAGAGAACAAAACCAAACATACTAACAAAATAAAATAAATAGAATAGATATGTACAAGTAAAATAAATAAATAGAGTAATGAATATGTACAAACATATATACATATATACAGGTGCTGTGGGGAAGGGAAGGAGGTAAGATGGGGGGGACGAGGGGGAGAGGAAGGAAAAGGCTCAGTTTGGGAAGGTCTCCTGGAGGAGGGATTAGAACCCGTGAACTTCAGACTCCCAGCTCTATCCGCTACGCCATGCTGCTTCCTAAGTCACATGTGGCAGGTGGAATCACCCACTGTACTAACGAGAGGCACTCTTCCCAACACGGACCATCCCTCTCCTTTCCTCATCTTTTATTTTTCACCACAAACATTCCAAGGGCCAGTGAACCCACCTCTGCTGAAGAACCAAACTCAGTCAAGCCAGCTCTCTTCCTCCCTTCAAAGCCCTTCTGAGAGCTCACCTCCTCCACGAGGCCTTCCCAGACTGAACCCCCTTTTTCCACTCCTCCTCCCCATCCCCCCCCCCCCCAGCCCTACCTGCTTCCCCTCCCCACAGCACTTGTATAAATCCTGGCTCCACCACTTGTCAGCTGTGTGACTTTGGGCAAGTCACTTAACTTCTCTGGGCCTCGGTTCCCTCATTTGTAAAATGGGGATTAAGACTGTGAGCCTCCAGTGGGACAACCTCATCACCTTGTAACCCCCCGCAGCGCTTAGAATAGTGCTTTGCATATAATAAGTGCTTAATAAATGCTATCATTATGATTATATTTGTACAGATGTATTATGCTCTATTTTACTTGAACATATTAACTATTCTATTTGTTTTGTTAATGATGTGCATACAGCTATAATTGTATTTGTTCTGACAATTTTGACACCTGTCTATGTGTTTCGTTTTGTTGTCGGTCTCCCCCTTCTAGACTGTGAGCCCGTTGTTGTGTAGGGACCGTCTCTAGATGTTCCGACTTGTACTTCCCAAGCGTTTAGTACAGTGCTCCGCACACAGTAAGTGCTCAATAAATACGATTAAATGAATGAATCAATCAATCCTTGGTGTTTATTGAGAACTGGCTGGGGGCAGAACACTGTGCTAAGCGCTTGGGAAAGTATAATATAAGAGTTGATAGATGAGTTCCCTGCCCTCAAGGAGTTTACAGTCTAGAGGGGCTGAAAGACATTATCATCTAAGGTATTTATGGAGCACTTACTGTGTGCAGAGCGCTGTATTAAGCATTGGGACAGTACATTATATTGGACCAAATCATCAATATGACTGAACTGGAGCAAGAATGACAAACCAACTCTTAGTTGTTGGTTTAATACACCATACGACTGGTTAATCAAGTAGTTCAATTGAGTCGTATTAAGCGCTTACTGTGTGCAGAGCACTGTACTAAGCTCTTGGGAAGTACAGGTCAAGTACAAGTAGTTGAGATATCCCATATGGATTTGTAGTTTAACTTTTCCCCGTCCAATTCCTCCAATGAGGAAGAGAGGAAAAAGAATGGCATTAGTTACGTAGCCTGCTCTTATCTGCAGCTGGAGTTGCTAGCTGGGAAAATATTAACTTAAGCCAATCAGTCAGTCTAGTGCAGAGCACTGTACTAAGCGCTTGGGATAGTACAATATGACAACGATCAGATACATTTGCTACCCACAATGAGCTTACAGTCTACAGGGGAAGCGAAGAGGATTGAGAATGGAAACTTCAGGACTCCAAATAAGACTTGAAACTTCAGGATTCAAAATAAGAGGCCTGATTCTGCATACTTCTCTCAGCCTGGATCAGGAGAGCTTCAGGGTCTGTGTACTTTGAACAGTTTTATCAAGCAAGTAATAGAATAACTGCACATACCAATTGTGCATGGGCTGGTAAATGTGAATTAATTAGGACTCAATAAAAATCTGGAATCTCGAAAGCAATAGGCCCTATCATCCACTGCTATTTTAGTGGACAACTTAACAGCCCAGGTGATAAAGCACAAATGAATCTCAGTTCCTCAAATATGAGAGGGAGAGAGGGAAAGAGAGAAAAAATGTAGCTAAAGAACACTAATTACCAGCTGCAAAAAGACCATTACCATCAAGTTTTATCATCTCATTTTCACAATCTCAACTATTTTACGTTATTTTTTTTTCTTCACCTCACTTTTGACAGCATTCTTTTCAGAGTCTTACTCTGCTTTAATTATGGGTTCAGTTTGGAAATGATTACCTTTCTAAAATAGAATATACTGCCTTCTTGCTATCTGCGTTTTCAACTCCTTGTTGGGGTTAGCATGCTGGATTCCCTGATTAATTTGCCACTTTTTTATGGTAATAATAATAATAATAATAGTAATAGCATTTATTAAGCACTTACTATGTGCAAATCACTGTTGTAAGCACTGGAGAGGTTACAAGGTGATCAGGTTGTCCCACGGGGGGCTCACAGTCTTCATCCCCATTTTACAGATGAGGGAACTGAGGCCCAGAGAAGTGAAGTGACTTACCCAAAGTCACACAGCTGACAATTGGCGGAGCTGGGATTTGAACCCATGACCTCTGACTCCTTGTTAAGCACTTAATGCGAGCTAGGCACTGTACTAAATGCTGGGGTAGATACAAGATAGAGAAGCAGCATGGCATAGTGGATAGTCACCAAGTCATGGGTTCTAATCCTGACTCCTGTGTGAACTTGGGCAAGCCACTTCACTTCCCTGGGCCTCAGTTAACTCACCTGTAAAATGGGGATTGAGACTGAGCCCCTCATGGGACAGGGACTGCATCAAACCTGATTTTCTTGTATCCACTCCAGTGCTTAGTACAGTGCCTGGCACACAGTAAGTGCTCAACAAGTATCTCAAGTATTATTATTATTTTTATTAAGCCAATTTATTCATTCAGTCATATTTATTGAGTGCTTACTTGTGCAGAGCACTGTACTAAGCACTTAGCACTGTACTAAGCGCTTGCTGATTGGACATAGTCTATGTCCCACGTGGGTCTCCCCATTCCTTTGGAGGGAGGAGAATTTAATCCTCACTTTACAGATGAGAAAATTGGCGGCACAGGGAAGTTGACTGGCCTAAGGTCACACATCAGGCAAGTGGCAGAGAAAGGATTAGAACCCAGGACCTCTGGTTCCCAGGCCCAGACTCTTTCCATTGGGGCCATTCTTCTTTCCGCTGCCCCCAGTTGCCCCTCTCTCTGCATCATCTTTGCATTTGGGTCAGTAATTATCACCCTGTAGACTGTAAACTCCTCGTGGGCTGGGATTGTGCCTGCCAACACTATTGTATTACACTCTCTCAAGTGTTTAGGAGAGTGTACTGTACACAGCGCTTATTAAATACGATTGATGATCGCTTGACTGAACTGGGAAACTTTGTCTCAAAAAGGCAATCCTTTCTAGGAACCGTGGGACGTGCTGTTAGGCGAAACATTTGGGAGTGTGGGCATGCTGCTCCTAACTTGACTAATTGGCAATGATATTCAAGCGCTTAGTACAGTGCTAAGCACTGTTAGGCAAAACGTTTGGAAGTGTGGCCATGCTGCTCCTAACTACTGACTAATTGGCAATGATATTCAAGTGCTTAGTACAGTGCTAAGCGCTTATAACAGTGCTCAATAAATACGATTGAATGAATGAATGAGTAATCCCTGTATATATGTTTGCACATATTTATTACTCTATTTATTTTACTTGTGTATATGTATATGTGTTTGTACATATTTATTGCTCTATTTTACTTGTACATATTCTATTTATTTTTTTATTTATTTGGTTTAAATGTTTTTGTTGTCTGCCTCCCCCTTCTAGACTGTGAGCCCCGCTGTTGGGTAGGGACCGTCCAAACTTGCACTTCCCAAGCGCTTAGTACAGTGCTCTGCACACAGTAAGCGCTCAATAAATACGATTGAATGAATGAATGCTCTGCACACAGTAAGCACTCAATAAATACGATTGAACGAAATGAGCACTCACTGTGTCTAAAGCATTATATTAAGTACTTGGGAGAGTACAATCCAACAGAGTTGGTAGACCCGTTCTCTTTCCAAAACACGCTTACAGTTTAGAGGGACTAAGACTTCTCTGTGTATTTCCCTTAATATAGGAATCTAGGGACAATGTTCCCTAGTGGTTAGGACATAGGATGGGAATCAGGATATCCAGAGTCTAGTCCTCGTCCTGACATTTAATTGCTGCGTGAACATTGTTAATTCACTCTGTGCCTCAGTTTCCTCCTTTGTCAAACGGGAATTATCAATGGTAATAATAATAATTGTGGTATTTGTTAAGTGCTTACTCTGTGCCAGGCACTGAACTAAGGCTGGGGTGGACACAAGCAAACAATACAAATAATAATTATAAAGATGGTATTTATTAAGCGCTTACTATGTGCCAAGCACTGTTCTAAGCTCTGGGGTAGATATAAGGTAATCAGGTTGTTCCATGTGGGGCTCACAGTCTTCATCCCCACTTTACAGATGAGATAACCGAGGCATAGAGAAGTTAAGTGGCTTGCCCAAAGCCACTCAGGTGGAACACAGTTCCTATCCCACGTGGGGCTCACAGTCTCAATCCTCATTTTAAAGATTAGGTAACTGAGGCCCAGAGAAATGAAGTAACTTGCCCAAGGTCACACAGCAGACAAGTGGCACAGCCAGGATTAGAACCCATGACCATGACCAGGATTAGACTCCCCTGTCCATGCTGTGTCCATTATGCCATGCCTGTTCTCTCTCCCTCTTAGACCAGAAGCCCCATGTGGAACAGGGACTGTGTTTAATCTGATTACGTTGCAACTATTTCAGAGCTTGGTACATAGCATAATCACTTAAACAAATAGCCCAATTTTCATAACAAGAAAAACTATGTGTTTTCAGATTATTTCACATTAAAATCCATACTCATAGCGTCCTTTCTTCCTTGAGGGAAAACAAGACAACAGTTTGGGTTATGGGAAAATGCTAATTTTACCTCACGGTCCGATGTTAGCTTAATTACCGATCAGTGCCCCAAGACATTGATCCATCCTATTTGTCAGCCAATCACCCTGGCATCCATTGAGACCACCCAGTAGTAACATGAAGCATGGATAGTAGAGGCTAAGTGGTTTACCAACAGCTTGGCAGGTGTTGAAGCAAGCGACTGCATCATTTCTGGAGACGAGCACAAGAACATACAATTCAATAATTTGATGGCTTTGAAAATTCACAGTCACGGTTTATGTGGATTAGTAATGATGATGGTTTACACCCATGTGTGTGTGTGCATTTATGTGTGTGTGTTTGATTCACACTGTATAATACCTCTTGCCCTTTGAACAGCCACTGTATACTGATAGCGTAGTCCATTTATTTGTTCATTCAATCACTTTTTTTGAGCACATACTGTGTGCAGAGCACTGTACTAAGCACTTGGAAAGTACAATTCAGCAACAAGTAGAGAAAACCCCTGCCCACAATGGCACAGTCTAGAAGCGGGGAGACAGGCATCAAAACAATTAAATAGACATCAGTAGCATCCATATAAATAAATAGAATTATAGATATATACACATCATTATTATAAATGAATAATAATCGTAATTGTAGCAATCTTTTGCGGTCCCAAAGAGTTTGTTTTCAGAAAGTACAATTCAGCAACAAGTAGAGGAAACCCCTGCCCACAGTGGCACAGTCTTCAAGGGGGGAGACAGGCATCAAAACAATTAAATAGATATCAGTAGTGTCCATATAAATAAATAGAATTATAGATATATACACCATTATTATAAATGGATAATAATTGTGATTGTATCAATCTTTTGCAGTCCCAAAGAGTTTTTTTTTCAGAAAGTACAATTCAGCAACAAGTAGAGAAAACCCCTGCCCACAGTGGCACAGTCTTCAAGGGGGCAGACAGGCACCAAAACAATTAAATAAACATCAGTAGCATCCATATAAATAATTAGAATTATAGATATATACACATCATCATTGTAAATGAATAATAATTTTAATTGTATCAATCTTTTGCGGTCCCAAAGAGTTTTTTTTTTTTCAGAAAGTACAATTCAGCAACAAGTAGAGAAAACCCCTGCCCGCAATGGTACAGTCTTGAAGGGGGGAGACAGCAATCAAAAAAATTTAATAGACATCAGTAGCATCCATATAAATAAATAGAATTATAGATATATACACATCATTATTATGAATGAATAATAATTGTAATTGTAACAATCTTTTGCGGTCCCAAAGAGTTTGTTTTCAGAAAGTGACCCTTCACTGGGTTTCCTGCAGATGGGCCTAATCCCTGTGCTTGGATAGTGTTTTGGTCTATCAAAACTATCCCACTCAGAGTGTCGCCTTTCCTTTTCTAGATGGAAATGAGAACATCTTTTTTTTTTTTTTTAATGGTATTTATGAAGAGCTTATTATGTGCCAGGCACCTTTCTATGAGCTAGGGTAGATCTGAGATAATCAGGTTGGTCACAGTCCCTATCTCAGATGGGGCTCACAGTCATAATCCCCATTTTACAGATGAGAGAACTGAGGCTCAGAGGAGTGAAGCGACTTGCTCAAGATCCCATAATGGACGAGTGGTAGAGCCTGGAGTAGAACCCTGGTCCTTTTGACTTGCGGGATCAGGTTCTATCCATCATTCCCAAACTCTTCAGGCCATATCTGAACAGATTGTCATCATCATCAAAAGTCACTCAGCACCTCCTGGGTGTCATGTCCTATGTTTTTCTAGACTGTGAGCCCACTGTTGGGTAGGGACTGTCTCCATGTGTTGCCAACGTGTACTACCCAAGTGCTTAGTACAGTGCTCTGCAAACAGTAAGTGCTGTTTAGGACAGTGGGAATAACAGTCATAAACACAGCCCCTGCCTTCGATGAGCTTAAATTTTATGCTCTGCACACAGTAGATGGTCATTATAGAGATCTTATTATATAGGGATGCATTTTTTGCATCTAGGTCTATTACATCCAGGAACAGCCAAAAATATATTTGTTTTGCCTTTGGCATAGTGTAATACCTGAATCCACAGGTAGACTGATTCTTTTTACATTTTTATGAGGCAAGTCCAGGGAAAAGGATACATTAAAAGCGCAATTAAAATCCAGCCAAGTGTCATACGCTACCTGCGTTCACCCCCCTCATCTTCCTTTCTCTTAGAAAACCTTTATTAGTGCTGAAAAAAAGTATAAAACAGGTCCTGGTTTGGGTTAAATCCCTTTCTATCTCAAGTACACATTGTGAAGATGTGTCAAAGCACAGAAATGATCAAGGGAAGATAGAAACAGTGTGGTAAAATGGGGATAGAGCTGCTGTTCTTCCTCCCCGATAGACTCTGAATCCTCTGTGGAGCAGAGATTATGTCTGATCGATTGCAGTGCATGTATAAATTAATTAGAGTATTTAAGTGTTTACTATGTGCCAAGCACTACACTAGAACTAGGGTAAATACAAAACAATCAGATTGGACACTGTCCCTATAACACATAGGGCTAAGAATCAAAGAATATAAAAAAATATCTACTCCAGCACTTAGCAGAGTGAAACCATAAATGGCAATTTGTAGCTAGATGATTTAGGGAATCTCTAAGTTTAGGGAATCTCTAAATTTAAACAGATTTTTGCTCATTGTCAAGCCTATCATAAATCTTATATTTCAGTTTGCTATTTTTCAAGTCTTTAGAATTATTCTTACTATGGGTTGGTAAGGAAACCAAGTCTCCAATTCATTATATTTCTACCTCGTAAGCTCAACGTGAATGATAAATTGATAAAGAGTTCAATTACTGTGTTATCACATCACTACTATATGATCTATAATTAGCCTTAAAGAATTAATATGTTCTCTAACTAGGCATCTGAGATTCCATTTCCCTTTCTTTTCAGTTCATATCTTTTGTGGAATTTGGATGTCTTCCTGCAGTGAACTTGTGCTGGTTTGCAATTTACGTTAAATCTTTCTTTTTAAAAAAATATATTATTTTTTAGGAATGAATTTACATATAAATTGAAAAAAAAAAAGAAAGATTCTCTGGCAGAGAAAAAACTTCAGTTATAATTTAATGTTTATCTTCCTGCATTCTATTTGAGGTTGGGCACATTGAAACCAACAATTCTTTCTTAATAGAACATTATAAAACTTCTTAAAGGGATTCATGACAAGTGCTTAGCTAATCTAATCTCACTGTGTTTGACAGAATGAAGCAGGCACAGAGTTGGTCTGCTACTTTTTGAGTGAGAGGGGAAGTTTTTGTGTGCTATAGGCCTTTTGAGATACCAAAATCAATCAGTTGCTTTGTAGAAATTGTACAATTGTACAAATACAATTGTATTTGTAGAGTGTTTATTCCGTGCAGAACATTGAAATGAGGAAAAGTACAGTAGTTGGCAAAATTGATCCCTTCCCTCCAGGAGTTTACAATCCAGGTGGAGAGATAAACATGTGATGATGTAACAGCTATGTGGAGATGATAGACTATAAAGATAGCTGTCAATCAATCATATTTATTGAGCATTACTGCTTGCTGAGCACTGTACTAAGTGCTTGGGAGAGTACAATTCATTCACTCATTCAATCATATTTATTGAGCACTTACTGTGTGCAGAGCACTCCTACTAAGCGCTTGGAAAGTACAAGTTGGCAACATATAGAGACGGTCCCTACTGAGAGCTCACCTCCAACAGGAGGCCTTCCCAGACTGAGCCCCTTCCTTCCTCTCCCCCTCGTCCCCGCTCCATTCCCCCCTTCTTACCTCCTTCCCTTCCCCACAGCACCTGCATATATGTATATATGTTTGTACATATTTATTATTCTATTTATTTATTTATTTTACTTGTACATATCTATTCTATTTATTTTATTTTGTTAGTATGTTTGGTTTTGTTCTCTGTCTTCCCCTTCTGGACTGTGAGCCCACTGTTGGGTAGGGACTGTCCCTATATGTTGCCAATTTGAACTTCCCAAGTGCTTAGTACAGTGCTCTGCACATAGTAAGCGCTCAATAAATACGATTGATGATGATGATGATGATGACAGTCTAGAAGTGGGGAGATGGTTATACAATATAACACTAGAACAGACACATTCCCTTCCCTAGTGCTTAGTAAGTGCTACAGGGTAGAGTGAGCAACCAAATGCTTAGGACAGTATTTTGCACATTGTAAGCACTTAACAAATACCATTATTATTATTAGGAGGTAATGATAATAATAATAATTGTATATTTGTTAAGTTTTTTTATGTGTCAGGCACTGTACTAAACACTGGGGTGGATACAAGATAATTGGCTTGGACATTGTTCCTTTCCCACATAAGACTCACAATCTTAATCGCCATTTTACAGATGAGCTCGTTGAGGCACAGAGAAGTGAAGTGCCTTGGCCAAGGTCACCCAGCAGACAAGTGACAGAGCCGGGACTAGAACCCAGGTCCTTCTGACTCCCGGGCATGTGCTCTATCCATTAGGCCACACTGCTTCACCTCAAAGAACATTGGGAAGATTCTACTGGGATGTGAAACCCGTTGTTGGGTAGGGACCATCTCTATATGTTGCCAACTTGTACTTCCCAAGCGCTTAGTACAGTGCTCTGCACACAGTATAAATTCAATTGAATGAATATATGAAATATCTGAAGTGACTGAGAGGGAGAGGAAAGAAGATCCGACAATGAAATCTTATGAAGTGGGAGAGGAAGAGATTATCATTGCTTTGAGATCCTTATCTGATCTGTAAAATGGTGATTCAATAGTCATCCATTTAGTTGATTTATTGAGTGTTTACTGTGTGCAGAGCATTGGTGGAAAGTAGAATTCAGCAACAGAGAGATAAACCCCTGCCCACAATGGGCTTAGAATATTCGTCCTTCCTCCTACTAAACTATGAGCCCCGTGTGGGGCAGGGACTGTGTCTGCCCTGAATAATTTGTATCTTCCCCAGCTCTTAGAACAGGTCTTGACACAGGTTAAGCACTTAAATAATACCAAGGTAATCACCATCATCATCATCATGGTTATTATTATATTGTTATTGTGCTTATAATCCTCTAAACTATAAGCTTTTTATGGGCAGGTAACAGGTCCCTTAATTCTGTTGTTCTCTCCAAGTTGTTCAGTACTGTACTCTGCACACAGTAAGCGTTCGGTGAATACCACTGATAGATTGATAATGTGCCAAGAACCGTGTTGAATGCTGACTTAATAACCAGATCATGTCCAGCCCGGTCTGATTGTGGGAGAAAAGACCCGTAATGTGAGAGGGAGAGAGAGCAGATATTTTTATCCCCATTTTACAGATGAGGAACCTGAGGCATAGAGAAATTAAATGACTTGCCCTGAATCTCCCTGGAGTTTAATCAATCAATCAAAAATATGTTGAGCTACAGTCATATCTTTCTTGTACTGTGACTTTATTTTCCAATTCTACTTTCTATAGTGGATTGATAAACAGTACTTAAAAATGCAAAGCCCACAACAAAATAATAACAATGACATTTATTAAATGCTTACTATGTGCAAAGCACTGTTCTTAGTGCTGGGGAGGTTAGTAGGTGACCAGGTTGTCCCACGGGGTGCTTACAGTCTTAATCCCCATTTTACAGATGAGGTAACTGAGGCACAGAGAAGTTAAATGACTTGCCCAAAGTCACACAACTGACAATGGGCAGAGGCGGGATTTGAACCCTGACCGCTGAGTTCAAAGCCCAAGCTCTTTCCACTGAGCCACGCTGCTTCTCGAGCTCTAGTCTGTTGTAACCCCTAAAGAACGAAGTGGGATATTTCAGTCCTGTAAGCATCGGTACACTTTTTCTCAAAAAAAAATTTGCACGGGCTCATTTTTCAAAATTGAGGTTTTGAATTAAGGCATTGATGACATTTTTGATTAGAAGGGCATTAGTATACATGACTGACCCAACTAGGAAGATTGTTTTGCAAGAGTGAAGAATTAATGGAAAAGAATGGAAATCTAATCGTTATAAAGAAACAAGCCCACATTTGACACGTATAATAGATTAGCTGTTCATTTTCCCTCTTATGTATGTTGTGGTAACCAGATTTGTCAGACTGCCATACAATTTATCTTTCAGCGCATTTCCATCACGAATGATGGATGGTTGCATATTATGAACTACTATTTGGAATAAAATGGGAAGGGTTGCACTCCCAGAAATGTGTGCATAACCATACACCTGCATTTACAAATGACATTATGGCCAAGAGTTAGGCAACCGTCCTCAGCCCCTATTTTGGAGGAAACCTTGCCATGTGTGTAATTAGGTGGCAGCTTTTCTTTCTCAAATTGCCTCGAGTCCAACGTGAATGTCAGCTTGAGGTGTGGAATACTGAGAGGTCGGAGAGAATTCCCAAGTGTTCCTGACGTACAGAGTGCACTTTGGGATGTTTCAAGCTTTATTATTTTATGACTCTCCATCACATTGGTCATAATGTTTATTTTATTTTGTTTTTTTCCTTTATGTACCCGCTTCTAGTTATTGCTTCATGACTCATGAAATTTGTTTTGTGTCTCTAAACTTGCTAAACTATCAGGATTGATGCCCATGGTTACTTTTTAAGCATTCCCTGGTGGAATAACTGAACTTCTCCCTAGGGTTCCAGCTCCAGCTTAGAAGATGAGTATCATTACTATAAATAAAAATGTCCTATTCAGGAGCTCATATTGATGCCAAGTGTTGGGTAGGGCCCATCTCTATATGTTGCCTACTTGTACTTCCCAAGCACTTAGTACAGTGCTCTGCACACAGTAAGCGCTCAATAAATATGATTGAATGAATGCCAAGACTTTTTAATTTTTTTAATTTTTTCTTTTTTTATGGCATTTATTAAGCGCTTACTACATGCAAAGCACTAACAAGGTTATTAGGGTGTCCCACTTGAGGCTCACAGACTTAATCCCCATTTTACAGATGAGGTAACTGAGGCACAGAAAAGTTCAGTGACTTGCCCAAAGTCACATAGCAGACAAGTGGCGGAGCCGGGATTAGAACCCATGACCTCTGACTCCTAAACTCATGCTCAATCCACTGAGCCAAGCTGCTTCTTGTGGAGGAGTGGACAGTGACATTCTATTTCACAGTCAGCTGTTCTGTCAGATTATTTATCTGGATACTTTTCTTGGAAAAGGAATTTTCTATCTACTTTTCCAGTTGTCCAGTGAAGATCAGCACATAAGGGCCTGCTAGAATCTCTTTAAATTCAGACACAAAGCACTGTATTAAGCTCTTGGGAAAGTCTAATAGGGTTAGTAAAAACAAACAAGGCTCTCAAGAAGAGCAGAAGCAGTGTAGCCTAGGGGATAGAACACGGGCCTGGGATTCAGATGGACCTGGGTTCTAATCCCGGCTCCGCCACTTGTCTGCTATGTGACCTTGTGCAAGTCATTTCACTTCTCTGTGCCTCCCCTCATTTATAAAATGGGGATTGAGACAGTGAGCCCCCCATGGGACAATCTGATTACTTTGCATTTACCCCAGTGCTTAGAACAGTGTTAGGCACATAGTATGTGAGCCCAGGGTAGGGACTGTCTCTATATGTAGCCAACTTGTACTTCCCAAGCGCTTAGTACAGTGCTCTGCACACAGTAAGCACTCAATAAATATGATTGATGGATTAAGCACTTAACAAATACCACAATTATTATTATTACTTTGTGCTTCAGTTACCTCATCTGTAAAATGGGGATTAAGGCTGTGAGCCCGATGTGAGATAAGGAATATGTCCAAACTGATTACCTTATCTTTACCCAGGTGTTTAGTACAGCAGGTCATGCACTGGAATATGCAAATTTAGTGATTATTCTTGAGGAGTGATGAACATTTTAGTCTTCCAATTTGCAGTAGAAAATGCCACGCTGCCTTCTTCAAAGACAGCAAGGGATGTTGAATTAGAGAGAGTTTGGTGCTCGTTCATTGTCCTTTATTCATACATTGAGTCAGTCAGTCATATTTATTGAATGCTTACTGTGTGCGGAGCACTGTACTAAGCGCTTGGGACGTACAAGTCGGCAACATATAGAGATGGTCCCTACCCAACAAGGTGCTCACAGTCTAGAAGGGGGAGACAGAAAACAAAACATATAGACAGGTGTAAGAATCGTCAGAACAAATAGAATTATAGCTATATGCACATCATTAACAAAATAGAGTAGTAAATATGTACAAGTAAAATAAATACAGTAATAAATCTGTACAAATATATATTCAAGTGCTGTGGGGAGGGGAAGGAGGTAGGGCGGGGGGGATAGGGAGGAGGAGAGGAAAAAGGGGGCTCAGTCTGGGAAGGCCTCCTTTAACCATGCCAATAGAGAGAACCGGTGATGCTGAAATGGAAAATAGTAGTAAATCAAACAATCAATCAATCGTATTTATTGAGCACTTACTGTGTGCAGAGCACTGTACTAAGTGCTTGGGAAGTACAAGTTGGCAACATGTAGAGACAGTCCCTACCCAACAGTGGGCTCACAGTCTAAAAGGGGGAGACAGAGAACAAAACCAAACATACTAACAAAATAAATAGAATAGATATGTACAAGTAAAATAAATAAATAGAGTAATAAATATGTACAAACATATATACATATATACAGGTGCTGTGGGGAAGGGAAGGAGGTTAAATGTGGGGGGGGATGGAGAGGAAATCTACAGATAGGTACAGATCTAGAGGTGGAAGGGAAAGGGGAGAGTCACAGGCCAATTCCTGCCAAAAACCTAGCATGGGAATCGGAACCAGAGGATATTTCTGGGACTTCTTTGGTTGGGTGCCTGAATCTGGTTGATTCTGAGCGGAGAGGAAGTCAATGAACAGAGGACTTCAGTGCTGACTTGTTTCCATGAAGAAGAGTAATCTCCTCACCGTACCTCGTTCTCGCCTGTCCCGCCATCGACCCCCGGCCCACGTCATCCCCCGGGCCTGGAATGCCCTCCCTCTGCCCATCCGCCAAGCTGGCTCTCTTCCTCCCTTCAAGGCCCTGCTGAGAGCTCACCTCCTCCAGGAGGCCTTCCCAGACTGAGCCCCTTCCTTCCTCTCCCCCTCGTCCCCCTCTCCATCCCCCCCATGTTACCTCCTTCCCTTCCCCACAACCCCTGTGTATATGTTTGTACATACTTTTTACTCTATTAATTTATTTTACTCGTACATATCTATTCTATTTATTTTATTTTGTTAGTATGTTTGGTTTTGTTCTCTGTCTCCCCCTTATAGACTGTGAGCCCACTGTTGGGTAGGGACTGTCTCTATATATTGCCAATTTGTACTTCCCAAGCGCTTTGTACAGTGCTCTGCACATAGTAAGCGCTCAAATACGATTGATGATGAAGAGTAAGGAGTATGCATGGAGGATGATTTGATTTTTGTGTGTGTGTGTGTGTGTGTGTGTGTGAGAGAGAGAGAGAGAGAGAGAGAGAGAGAGGGAGAAAGAGGGAGCATAACCTATTGGAAGAAACATTGAACAGGGAATCACAGGACCTGAATTCTTATCCCACCTCTGCCATTTGCCTGCTATGTGACCTTGGTTGATTCACTTAACTTCTCTGTGCCTCAGTTTCCTCAGCTTCAAAATGGGGATTAAATCCTACTCCCTCTTACTTGGCCTGTGATTTCCAATTAGAACAGGGACTGTGTCCAACCTGAATAAGTTGTATGTACCCCGATGCTTAGAGCAGTGCCTGGCACATAGTAAGTGATTATTATTATTATTATTGAATTTCAGGCAAAGAGGTGGCATAGAGAAACAGCGTGGCTCAATGGAAAAATCCCGGGCTTGGGAGTCGGAGGTCATGGGATCGAATCCCGACTCAGCCAATTGTCAGCTGTGTGACTTTGAGCAAGTCACTTAACTTCCCCTTGCCTCAGTTCCCTCATCTGTAAAATTGGGATTAAGACTGTGAGCCCCCCGTGGGACAACCTGATCACCTTGTAACCACTCCAGAGCTTAGAACAGAGCTTTGCACATAGCAAACACTTAATAAATGCTATTATTATCATTATTATTATTATACTAAAAGGAACGGAGGTGGAGCTGTGGGGTCGGGAAATAATAAGGAAGTGTGTTTGGGAGCAGAGAGACTGAACTATAAAGTTGCAAGAAAGAGGTGAGGTGCAGAATATTGAACTTGTTAAAGCTGTTGTCGAAGGGAAGAAATCTGCATTTCTTTTGGGAGCTCAGCTCTGGGAACAACCCACAGCTCTTCACTCAAACATAAGCTCGTCCAAGACAGGTGTTATGTCTTATTTCATTTTACGCTCCCGAGGACCAAGTTCAATGTTCTGTACGAATTGAGTGCTCGATAAATATTAACCGATCGAATCGGTGGTGGATGTGGTCATAAGGAATCAGTGTCATCATCGTCATAATTATTGGTTTTATTTGTACTTATAATAGGGTGCTTGGGGGCATACAAAGATAAGGAAGACACTCCCTCCAGGTGTTTATAATCCAGTAGCCTCTGTCTACCCAGCTCCCGAGCAAAGCAGATGGCAGAATATGTTTTGAATTCTGTGTTTCTCTCTAACCGCCCCCCATACTCTCTTCTCCCTTAGACTGTGAGTCTCAAATTAGACAGGGACTGACTCCGTCCTGAGTATCTCGTATTTCCCCCAGCGCTTCGTATAGCACTTGGCACATAGTAAGCACTTATCCAGTACAATTATTTTCATGCCTATCGTTAACACCATTGTCATTATTAGTATCATTATGCTTCCACTCCCCACCTCCATAGAAGAGCTGTGCAACTGGACAAAACTATTCCAGCATCTAGGAGCAGTACTGGCTTTCTGTAAACTAATGACTTATTGTATTTCCACTTACATTTATTTAATACATGCTTTGCCGAGTGTTTGATACTTTCAGACAATCAAAATCAGCCAGGAAGCCAATGTCTTTTAAAGGAATGTTTTAGCTCAAGTCATGTACTTAATAAAAATAGACTTTTTCAAAAATCTTTAGGTTTTAGGGGTTGTTTTAATTATTTTAATCTGGGTATTTCAGCAGGGAAATCTCTTCCAAGGCCAACTTAAATCTGTGGAAGAAAATGAAATATAATTATCTTTTTTACATTACATGAAAATTAATGATATGATCAACAGTTATTACATAAGCTCCTGCTAAGGGGTTAACCCTTTGAAGGATTGCATTTGGGACAGAGAGACTGTCTGAAAATGACGTTGGAGTCTCATGTCAGGACAAATCAAACATTTAGATTTCCGATCCAGTAAGCCTGCATGAATATAATACTAGTAATCATCAATGTTATGAGTATTCGATACTTGTTATCCCTCATATTTAGACTCTGTGAGACCTAGTTATTTTTTATCCATCCCAGTATTATGTTCATATTAATGAGGCAACTGTCACTAACCATGATCATGGCAATAATAACAAGGAAAATAATAATAGAAATAACATTTGTTAAGCATTTTCTGGGCACCAAGCACTCTACTAAACTCTAGGGTAGATAAAAGATAAACAGGTCTTACACAGTCTAAATAGGAGGGAGAACAGATATTGAATCCCCATTTCGCAGATGAGGGAACAAAGGCACAGAGAAGTTAAGTGACTTGCCCGGGGTCACACAGCAGGTAGAAACTGATGGAAAAGAAACTCACTGATCTCTTCGCCTTCATCTCTGTAGGGTCTCAATCAGTCAATCCATCAATCAGTGTCATTTATTGAGCATGTACTTTATGCAGAACACTGTACTAAGCACTTGATAGAGTACAATACCCTAGAGCGTTAGACAAGCCGCCTGCTCGCAAGGAGCTTACAGTCTAGAGCAGGATACAGACGCTTAGTCCAGTGCTCTGCACACAGTAAGCGCTCAAAAAATACGATTGAATGAATTAATTAATTTAAATAAACTACAACCACCAGAATCAATTCCTTCATGGTGGTTCTTGATCCTATAGCCTTCATTACTGGATTGAATCTTGTCCATTGTTTATGATGGAAGATTTCATCAATATCTGTGAAATTTTATCTTTTTCAGCTGATATTTTTAGGCATCCCATAAAAGTAGGACAATTAAAGCCATCTTTCATAAGTATACCTGTATGTGTTTCAACCACAAAGCATGATGCTCAGAATCCTCTATGTGGGCAACTTTGTCCGGCAAAAAGAGCAGAGGACTGAGGACCTGGAAACCTGAGTTCTAATTCTGGCTCTGAGACTTTTACATTTTACAGATGAGGGAACTGAGGCCCAGAGAGGTTAAGTGACTTGCCCAAGGTCACAGAGCAGATAAGACTGCAGTACTGAATTCTCCCAAGTGCTTAGTATACTGCTCCACACACAGTAAGCCCTCAATAAATATGGTTGAATGAATGAATAATCAGTATTTAATAACAGCATTTTCTTAGTTCCATGTGCCCTAGATTTGACAGTATAAAATTAAAAAAAAATCTGAATAGGTCACTTGTGCCCGCCGTTTAGAACACGTTTGCTATTTTTTTTTTCATATTTCCTAGACATCCCAAGTTAACCTGGGACAAAAATGCATCTACAAAGCTTGATAAATCAGTGCTTTCAGTGTGTCTGAGAATAGCTTAAACGTTAATTCAAAGTAGGTTAACTGAGAGGAGCAGCTCACAGAGACATCTGGGTTCTCATTGCATGGGGTTTGCCTCCAGGAAACAACATAAACTTATATCACTCGGGAATAATATTAGGAGAGACAGGGTGAAGTCCCCAAAAACCAAATTTAGTCCACCTGAATGCTATCGCTTCCTTTCTCAAAGACATTTAGGCTCTTATACATGGAAAATATATTTTGGCATGACCAATCTTTGCTTAGGGATGAATTTTCCTTCCCTTCGAGAAAAAAGAAAGCATATTAACTACGTTTGAGTTATAGAAAGCTTTGCAAATCACATTTTCCAGATGGGTTTTGCATTCCTATAAATTAAATCAACCTCATACTTAAATAGCCAGCTCTGCAAGTGGCTGGCAGATCCATAGGTGTAGATGAAACTTTCAATTGTTTGACTCATTTAAAAATTTTAATCACTTTGAAGTAATTTCCATTTACAAAAAAAAGCTTGTTAATTATGAATGTATAAATGAAATAGAATTGATGACAAAGAAGAACAGGGTAATGATTCACATGAAAGGAAAGTTACTTTCCACTTGGAATGCTAAATTCAAATTGACACCTCTCCTTGGGTTGAGACGTGATCAATTGAGAAGCAGCGTGGCTCAGTGGAAAGGGCACGGGCTTTGGAGTCAGAGGTCATGGGTTCAAATCCCGGCTCCGCCAACTGTCAGCTGTATGACTTTAGGCAAGTCACTTAACTTCTCTGTGCCTAAGTTACCTCATCTGTAAAACGGGAATGAAGACTTTGAGCCTCATGCAGGACAATCTGATCACCTTGTATCCTCTCCAGTACTTAGAACAGTGCTTTGCACATAGCGCTTAACAAATGTCATTATTATTATTATTATTATTATTAATATTATCATTATTATCAAACTTCAACTTGACTAACTTCAGGATCAGAACAGAATAACTGAAATATGTGTGGTTTAATCTTACTTTACTTGCCATCTGTCTCTACATCCAAAGAGACAATCCAAGGACACTTTGGAGAAACTCAGTGGAAAAAGTTCAGTCCTGAGAGTCAGAGGATCTGAGTTCTAATCCCAGATCCACCACTTGTCTGCTGTATGACCCCGGACAAGTCACTTCACTTCTGTGTGCCTCACTTACCTCATCTGTAAAATGGGAATTAAGACTTTAAGCTCTATGTGGTACATGGGCTGTGTCCAACCTGATTAGCTTGTATCTATCCCAGCGCTTAGTACAGTGTCTGGCACATAATAAGAACTTAAAAAATACCACTAGGAAAAAAAATCTCTGTGAACGCTATTGTAGGATGAACAGAAATTTAGTCAGGTTCTCATCATAGAGTCACAGTCGAATGCCATCTACTCTAACCTCACTCGTGGCAGGGAACAAGTCTATGAACTCTGTTATATGCAAATAGTAAGCTCTCAGTAAATAATATGATTGATTAATTGCAAAATATTATATTTTTGTGGAGAGAACTTTGTCATCCCCCAAAATGAGATATGGTCAGCTTGGAATTGCAGGTCCTTGGGACCCTGGAGTCCTGTAATAGAAAAAATCCAGAAGCAATGTCCTAGTGTTATAGGGGATCTTACATAATAATAATAATAATAATAATAATAACAATAATATGGTATTTGTTAAGTGATTACTACGTTCCAAGCACTGTTCTAAGTGCTGGGGAAGATTCAAGGTTAACAGGTTGTCCCACGTGGGGCTCACACTCTTAATCCCCATTATACAGATGTGGTAACTGAGGCACAGAAAAGTTAGGTAACTTGCCCAAAGTCACACAACTGACAAGTGGCAGAGCCGGAATTAGAACCCACGACCTCTGACTCCTAAGCCCAGGCTCTTTCCACTGAGCCACGTGTCCCATAGATGCCCCCCATCAGTGCTATCAGGATCAAGACACAGGTGGTCTCTCAGCCTTGGTAATGTTGGAGTCTAGATAATGTCTACAACATTCCTTGGAACGTGACAGAAGCAGCTACTGAGAGCTCACCTCTTCTAGGAGGCCTTCCCAGATGGAGCCCCCTTTTTCCTCTCCTCCTCCCCATCCCCCTCGCCCTACGTCCTTCCCCTCCCCACAGCACTTATATATATTTGTACAGATCTATTACTCTATTTTACTTGTACATATTTATTCTGACCATTTTGACACCTGTCAACCTAATAATAATGATAATAATAATGGCATTTGTTAAGCTCTTATTATGTGCAAAGCACTGTTCTAAGCACTGGAGGATATAAGGTGATCAGGTTGTCCCACGTGGGGCTCACAGTCTTCTTCTCCATTTTACAGATAAGGGAACTGTGGGCAAGTCACTTCTCTGTACCCAAGTCACACAGATGACAAGTTGCAGAGCTGGGATTTGAACCCATGACCTCTGACTCCCAAGCCCGGGCTCTTTCCACTGAGCCATGCTGCTTCTACATGTTTTGTTTTGTTGTCTGTCTCCCCCTTCTAGACTGTGAGCCCGTTGTTGGGTAGGGACCATCTCTATATACTGCTAACATATACTTCCCAAGGGCTTACTAAAGTGCTCTGCACACAGTAAGCGCTCAATAAATATGATTGAATGAATGAATGAATGTACAGGGAGATCACCCTGGTATGCAGCAGTTAGAAATAGGTTAATTTAATAATAATAATAATATAGTATTTGTTAAACACATTCATTCAATCGTGTTGAGTGCTTACTGTGTGCAGAGCACTGTACTAAGCACTTGGGAAGTACAAGTTTGCAACATATAGAGATGGTCCCTACCCAACACCGGGCTCACAGTCTAGAAGGGGGAGACAGACCACAAAACAAAACGCATGGACAGGTGTCAAGGTACCAGAATAAATAAAAATAAAGCTAGATACACTCCTTAACAAAATAAATGGAATAGTAAATATGTACAAGTAAAATAAATAGTCATAAAGGCCAAACACTGTGATAGATCCAACCCAAGGGTATTGGTCAGAATCCTGGTTGCTCATGGGACTCACAGTGTAAAGGAGATGGCAAACAGGTATCTTATTCTCATTTTATCTGCCAACTGTCAGCTGTGTAACTTTGGGGAAGTCACTTAACTTCTCTGGGCCTCAGTTACCTCATCTGTAAAATGGGGATTAAGAGTGTGAACCCTCCGTGGGACAACCTGATCACCTTGTAACCTCCCCAGCACTTAGAACAGTGCTTTGCACATAGTAAGCGCTTAATAAATGCCATCATTATTATTATTATTATTATTATTTTACAAATGAGGAACCTGAGAGAAGAGGAATGACTTGCCCAAGGTCTCACGTGTTTTAGAACCAGAATTCGAACCCAGGTCTCCTGATGTTCGGTCCTGCGCCGTTTCCACTGCAGCGCATTGTTTCCCTTAGAGTAGCAGCTGCAAGATCTCAACTCCAAAGGCAGAACCGAAAACAATGCCAGACACAGCAGGTAGTAAAAACGTTGGTCACGAATGACAAAGGATGTGGAAGGGACAGCAAGCCACACACCCACAATAACACAATCTCACAACTTTTGTTTACGATACTGTATATTGTGAGGTTGGCCTCCCTGTGTCAACTGTGAATTTACCATAAGATTGTAAGCTCCTTGTACTTTCCCGAGCACTGCATTGCATTTTCCCCAGTGCTTAATTACAGTGCTTTTCACACACAGTACTTTCCCAGTGCTTAGTACAGTGCTGTACATACAGTAAGCGCTCAATAAATGTGGTTGAATGAGTGAATAATGAATAAATAATAATGATGATATTTATTAAGCGCTTACTATGTGCAAAGCACTGTTCTAAGCGCTGGGGAGGTTACAAGGTGATCAGGTTGCCCTGTGGGGGGCTCACAGTGTTCACCCCTATTTTACAGATACTGTAACTGAGGCCCAGAGAAGTGAAGTGACTTCCCCAAAGTCACACAGCCGACAAGTGGCAGAGCCAGGATTTGAACCTATGACCCCTGACTCCAAAGCTCGGGCTCTTTCCACTGAGCCATACTGCTGTGCCACTGATTGATTGATTGATTGACTGATTAATGGGAATTGAATTGAAGGAGAGCTATCCATCCAGGAGAAAGCAGCTTGGCCTAATGGAAAGACAGCATGTGGCTGGGAGATGGGAGACTTGGGTTCTAGTTTTGGCTCTGCCACTTGCCTGCTGGGTGATTCTGGGCAAGTCACTGCTTTTCTGTGCCTCAGATTCCTCATCAATAAATTAAGGATGCAGTAAATGCCCATTTTCCCTCTCTGGTAGATCGTGAGCCTCATAAATATGATTGAATGAATGAATGTAGGACAGGGAACAGTTTTGTTCCAATTATACCCATCCCATGCCTCACACATTACACAAAGCATTATACAAATAGCACAAGTTTGCCCGAGGACTCCGTCACCATCATCACTATAGGGAGAGAAGTGTATAAAGACCCAGTGAACAAACGGTGGAAAAAAAACATGTTGTTTTCACATAGTTTACCTCGATTCATTCATTCAATCATATTTATTGAGCGCTTACTGTGTGCAGAGCACTGTACTAAGCGCTTGGGAAGTACAAGTTGGCAACAGATAGAGACGGTCCCTACGATCTGTTTGCCTGGGGACAACCGTCTTTCGCCTTTCAGCAACCGCTTAGGTGCTCTCCTGCCATCCACTTAGTCCGATTTATTGAGCTCCTTCTCTGTGTAGAGCACTGATTTAAGTGATTGAGAGAGTACAATAAACCAATATCACAGACACGTTCCCTGCCCACGATGAGCTTACAGTCTGGACGTTAACTTGATTAAATGAAACCCATCCATTCTTGTTCACAGAACCCACTCAATGAAGCTGTGATGCGTTAGAGAATGATCTCACCGGTGGTGATGGATCTTTTACAAGATCTGCCCGTGTCATCTGATGGCTTGTAGGTGCGATAGGGGGGAACTGCCAAAGAAGCAGGATGTAATGTGTGTAGTAAATCCAGATCTCAAATCAAATAAAAAGATGAACATTTCTACAGGTCTGGATCCATTAAACTTCAGACTGAAGATTGATACTGTATTGTCACTATTCTCTGACAGCCCTTTAGATAACTTAGTGACTATCTGCATGGGTTTTTCTTTTTTCTTTTTCTTTTTTTTTTTTGGTCAAATAGTTTATCTGGAAGTCAGTGTGCTTTGGCAATGGAGAATTGAGTGCCCGCCCTCAGCAATGAGTGGCCTTTTGTGATAGTTTACCAACAAGAAGCAGCGTGGCTTAGTGGATGGAGCCCAGGCCTGGGAACCAGAAAGAACTGGGTTCTAATCCCAGCTCCGCTACACGCCTGCTGTGTGACCTCGGGTAAGTCACTTAACTTCTCTGTGTCTCGGTTACCTCATTTGTAAAATGGGGATAAGAAGGGGAGCCCAATGTGGGACAGGGACTGTGTCCAACCTGATTACCTGTATCTACCCCAGTGCTCAGCACATAGTAAGCACTTAACAAGTAATATTATCATTGTTACTATTAATAGTAAGGGATAATATGAGAAGCAGCATGGCTCAGTGGAAAGAGCATAGGCTTTGGAGTCAGAGGTCATGGGTTCAAATCCCGGCTCCGCCACTTGTCAGCTGCGCGACTTTGGTCAAGTCACTTAACTTCTCTGTGCCTCAGTTACCTCATCTGTAAAATAGGGATTAAGACTGTGAGCGCTCCCCATGAGACAATCTGATCACCTTGTAACCTCCCCAGCACTTAGAACAGAGCTTTGTACATAGTAAGTGCTTAATAAATGCCAATATTATTATTATTATTATTATTCAGGAGAGGGACAGGAAATTAAACATGTGGCAATCATAGAGGCCTTGCTTTGCTACTCAACTAAGTTGAACACATGAATATATTCATTCAATAGTATTTGAACATTTACTGTGTGCAGAGCACTGTATAATAATAATAATAATAATAATGGCATTTGTTGAGCACTTACTGTGTGCAAAGCACTGTTCTAAGCGCTGGGGGGATACAGTGTGATCAGGTTGTCCCACATGGGGCTCAAGTCTTAATTCCCATTTATACAGATGAGGGAACTGAGGCTCAGAGAAGTTAAGTGACTTCCCCAAGGTCACACAGCAGACTGCGTCTGTATGTGTTATGCACGGTGGCTTCTAGGGTTAAGCATAAGCCTGGAAGCCAGAGGACCTGACTTCTCATCCCATCTCTGCTACTTGCTCACTGTTTGACCTTGGGCAAGTCACAACTTCTCTATGCCTCAGTTTCCTCACTTGTAAAATGACAATTCAATATTGGCAATATTGTTTTCCCTTCTAGTGAGGCGGTGAGCCCCATATGGGACAGGGGTTGTATTCCACCTGGTCATTTTATATCTCCTCTAGTGCTTAGGATAGAGATTGGCACGTATGTAGTAAGTGCTTAAAAATTCCTTTATGATTTATTATTATTATATTTATTTATATTTATAATAATAATAAAACATGCAGTGACAGGCTTAATTAAGAGGGAGTGTTGCCTATACAGCTAGATTTTTTTTTCCAAACAGCTGCTACATAATGTTACCTTTTTTGAGATTTATCATCTGTCTATGGATAACTCCGAAAGGCAATTCAAACTGACCTTCTCCATGCTGCTTGGATCTACAGATCTCAGTTATTAGGATAGATTAGCTACAGAAAGTCTCAAGGACATTCAACTCAATCAAACGATCCATCAATCAATCATATTTACTGAACATTTACTGTATACAGAGCATTATACTAAGCACTTGCTAGAGTACAATATCACCGAGTTCATTCATTTATTCATTCAATAGTATTTACTGTGTGCAGAGCACTGTACTAAGCGCTTGGGAAGTACAAGTAGGCAACATATGGAGGTGGCACCTACCCAACAATGGGCTCAACAATCTAGAAGGTGATCCCTGCCCACAGTGAACTTACAGTCAAGTGTAGATCTTGAATAAGGCTGAACAGGTTAAAACAATCCTTTATCCAGATGGTTATTGGGGTGGAAATGGTAGTCTGTAAACTATGTGTCTCTTCATTGTTATATTGTACTCTTTCAAGCGTTAAGTACGGTGCTCTGCACACAGTAAGTGCTCGATAAATCTGATTGACTGACTGGTGGAAGTATCTTGCTGAGTGCCACGACTCACGGCAATTCATACCATTTATGGATAACTTAATGAGGCAGTCCCTAACTGATATTAATTAGCAATCAAACAATCAGTCAATCATCGGTATCCATTGGGCACTTACTGTGAGCAGAGCACTCTACTAAGCATCTGAGAAAGTGCGCTATAATGGAGTTAGTAGACACAATTTCTGACCTCAAGGAGCTTAGGATACAGACACATAGCAACCACCTCTACCACTTCATGGCTGTCCCTCATCTACGTGCACATCTATTTGTATATTGTCTTATTTAGACGTTCTAATCTATGTTTCCATGTGTAACAACCTTATTTTTCTTTTTCCTGCTCAAATTCTACATAAGACCTTTCTTGCTTGTGTCCTCCATACATCATACAATCCTTAAGGGCAGGGAAGTGTGGGCAAGTGGAAAGAGTTCAAGTCTTGGAGTTAAGAGACTGGTTTATTAGTTTCTTACTCTGTCTCTTCCCTGTTGTGTGAATTTAGGATTAATTGCCTCTGGACCCAGTAAAATGGGAATGAAATGTCCAAGTGGGTCGGTGTGGATCTGATGATATTATGTCTATCTCTTCACTTAACACAATGCTTGGCATATAGTGAGGCCATTATAGCGTGGAAGTAGCGTGGCTCAGTGGAAAGAGCCTGGGCTTTGGAGTCAGAGGCCATGGGTTCAAATCCCTCCTCTGCCAATTGCCAGCTGTGTGACTTTGGGCAAGTCACTTCACTTCTCTGGGCCTCAGGTACCTCATCTGTAAAATGGGGATTAAGACTGTGAGTCCTATGTGAGACAACTTGATTACCTTGTAACCTCCCCAGCGCTTAGAACAGTGTTTTGCACATAGTGAGTGCTATTATTATTATTATTATTATTATTATTATTATTAATAAATACCATTATTGTTATCATTGTTATCTTCTCCCCAAACCTCAGTGCGGGAGAAGTCCATTTGGAATATAGGGAAGCAGCCTTGCCAAGAGGCTAGATCACAGATGTGGGAGTCAGAAGGTCATGGGTTCTAATCCCAGCTCTGCCACTTGTCTGCTGTGTGACCTTGAGCAAGTCAATTCACTTCTCTGAGCCTCAGTTCCCTTGTCTGGAAAATGGAGATTAAGACTGTGAGCCCCACATGGGACAGGGACTGTGCCCACCCCAATTAGCTTGTATCCACCCCAGCGCTTAATACAGTGCTTGGCACATACTGAACACTTAGGAAAATCACAAAAATAATAATGATTCTAATCATTATTACCCATGAACAATTAACTGATATAATTGACTGATATACTCAAAATGAGATAACAATAATAATAATAATAATAATGGCAGTTATTAAGCACTTACTATGTACAAAGCACTGTTCTAAGCGCTGGGGAGGTTACAAGGTGATCAGGTTGTTCCACGGGGGGCTCACAGTCTTAATCCCCATTTTACAGATGAGGTAACTGAGGCCCAGAGAAGTGAAGTGACTTGCCCAAAGTCACACAGCTGACAAGTGGCAGAGCCGGGATTTGAACCCATGACCTCTGACTCCAAAGCCCGGGCTCTTTCCACTGAGCCACGCTGTTTCTAAAAATAAGATCCCTAGTGGAAAGATCCTGGTTCTCGGAGTCAGAGGACCTGGGTTCTAATTCCGGTTCTGCCAGTTGCCTACTATGTGAAGTAGGGTGAGTCATTTAACTTTTCCGTGCCTCAGTTTCCTCAACTGTAAATGGGCAGTCAAAACCTATTCTCCCTTGTTCTCTGTAAGCCCTATGTGGGACAGGGACTGTATACAACTGATTAACTTGCATCTTTCCCTGCACTTCGAACAGTGCTTGACACACAGTAAACACTTAAATACCACAAATAAGCGAGTAATTGATTCACACTTCGGGGACCATTGTTACAAGCAATGTACTTCTTCAGATGTAAATTAATCTTCTTTCCATTTGGCTGAAACTGACATGATTCCTCTGGATAGATCCTGGATGTTCACAGAAATGGAAAAGAAATTAAGGAAAGGACAGATACAATACAAAATGTCTATGCTTCTGTGGAGACAATTAAGTATCCAGCTGCATTGCAAATAGCAGGGAAAAAAAATGGGAAGAGGTAAAGGCCACAGAAAAGAGTCTTAATAGATCTAGAGTTGGTATTATCATCAGCTAATAGTGTTGCACCTGTAGAATATGAATTATCTCTTATGGAACTAATAAGACACAAATGGAATACAAGATCTTTTCTGAAAGGGAAGCACAAATAAAGATGTGAAGGGAAGGAGACTTTTTTTTTTTGCAATTCAAAGAAGCTTCTGACACCATCCATGAAAGAGAACAGAATAACCTGTCTACCCAGACTCGTCTAATGTCTCCAAAATGCGTCCTTGTGAAGAAGTGACTTCCCACCCATAAGAAAGAATAGAGTTTGGCTTCCTTCTTGGAAAGCCTGCCTGCCAAAATGGAACAAAACGCTTACGATTTGTTAGGGAATGAGTTCAAAAAGTCAAAGGCAGGAACGGTTGAGACAGACGCTAACGAACGTTTCAATTAAGGACACAATGGGAAAGGTCTGCTCTGAGGCCACGTTATTAAAAGAGTTTCTCGTCAGCAGGTCAAATTGTTCCTCGGACTCACAACTGAGGTCCTCACACTTCACTGCTGGATGACGAGCAGGTCGCCTGAACAATTTGGATACAAAAGTGTCAAAATTCCTCCTTTAGGAATAAAACTGCCACCCTTGACCTTCCATTTGTCATCAAGACTATTGGTGGAAAGACAAAAACGTTTGGGTGATATGAATAGACTGAGTGGGAAAGTAGCTTTGGCATTGGGAGAATAGGCACCAAGGAATTGATCTTGCTGGAAATAATTGTGGCATTTGTTCAGCACTAATTATGCACTAGGCACTTTACTGAGCGCTGGGGTAGATACAAGATAATCAGGTTGGACACAGTCCCTGTCCCACGTAGGGCTCCCCTTCTCAATTCCTATTTTATAAATGAGGTAACTGAGGCTCAGAGAAGTGAAGTGACTTGCCCGAGGTCACACAGCCGACAAGTGGCGGAGGCAGGATTAGAATCTAGGTGCTAGTGGTTTTGGAAAATCTGCCTGGACTTTCTCGGCCATTAGGTAAGCGGAGAGGGATGCCACTGGTTGAGAAATGCAGGCAAAAGTGATTTATAACAGGGTAAATGCTGTGATTTAGAACCAACCTATCAATCCATCAATGGTATCTACTGAGCATTTACCAGTGTGGCTCAGTGGAAAGAGCATGGACTTTGGAGTCAGAGGTCATGGGTTCGAATCCTGGCTCCAACACACGTCTGCTGTGTGACCTTGGGCAAGTCACTTAACTTCTCTGAGCCTCAGTTACCTTATCTGTAAAATGGGGATTAAGACTGTGAGCCCCACGTGGGACAACTTGATCCCATTGTATCCCCCCCAGTGATTAGAACAGTGCTTTGCACATAGTAAGTGCTTAACAAATGCCATTATTATTATTATTATTATTTTTAAATGGGGATGAAGCCTGTGAGCCCTCCATGGGACAACCTGACTACCTTGTACACCCCCAGCACTTAGAACAGTGCTTTGCACATAGTAAGTGCTGAATAAGTGCCATTATTACTATTAATATTATTATTTGCCATGCGCAGAGCACTATACTAAGAGCTTGGGAGAGTACAATACAGCCAAATTAACAGACACTGGAGAAGCAGTGTGGCTCAGTGGAAAGAACACGGGCTTTGGAGTCAGAGTTCATGGGTCTGTGTGACTTTGGGCAAGTCACTTCGCTTCTCTGTGCCTCGGTTACCTCATCTGTAAATTGGGGATTAAGACTGTGAGCCCCCCGTGGGACAACCTGATCACCTTGTAACCCACTGTTGGGTAGGGACTGTCTCTACATGTTGCCAACTTGTACTTCCCAAGCGCTTGGTACAGTGCTCTGCACACAGTAAGAGCTCAATAAATATGATTGATTGTAACCTCCCCAACATGAAGAACAGTGCTTTGCACATAGTAAGTGCTTAATAAATGCCATCATCGTTATTATTATTATTGGACATGTTCCCTTCCCATTGTGTGTTTACAGTCTAGAGGGGAATCTAGCACCATGGAGCAGCCTGGAGGTGACAGGAGTTGAGAACCAAGTTCTCACCCCACCTCTGCTGTGGATTTGCTGTGTGATCTTGGGCAAGTGATTCTGCCTCTCTGGACCTCAATTCATTCATCTATAAAATGGAGATAAGAACTGTCTCATCTTCCTTCTTAAAGGGTCATCCCCATGTGAGACGGAGACAGCGTATGATCTGATTATCTTGAGCGACCCCATTGCTCAAGCTCTAATTTAGCAGGGAAAGTATCTGTTTATTGTTGCAGTGGACCCTCCCAGGTGCTTAGTACAGTGCTCTGAACACAGTAAGTGTTCAGTAAATATGATCGAATGAATGAATGGATGGAAGGGACTGTAAGCACTTTGTGAGCAGGGAATGTGTTGGTTATTGTTACATTGTAATCTCCCAAGTGCTTAGTACAGCACTCTGCACACAGCAAGTGCTCAATAAATACAATTGAATGAATGATTGAATGACAGAAATTGTGTCAACCAACTCTCTTGTGTTTTACTTCTCCGAGAGCTTATTGGGATCGATGACTGACTTAATGCATAACATCATTATTATTACTATCCTTATTGTTATTATCCAGGTATTTCCATGCTCAGTACATGGAATATACAGCAGAAGCAACGCACACGTAGGCGTCGGTCTCATGAGAGAGCATTGTACTTGAGGAGGAAAATATAGGGTTAATCAGAGGAATGAGGAGTGTTGTGTACTGCACAGTTTATCTAACACACACACACATACACACACACACATACACACACATTCTCTCTCTCTCTCTACCTAACACTTTGATTTGTGGATTTACACAAAGGCAAGCAACCATTCTCCAGACAGTTATAAATGGACACGGGACAGGAAGAAATGTTTATCAACTGATAAGAGGCAGAGGGAGGTAACAGGTTGATAACTCTCTGAGGCTCAGATGCACACGGACTCTTGACATCCAAATGGTATATAAGACCTTGGGACGATCCATGAATTTGAGTCTCAGCCTTGGACTAGCAATGCTGCAGCTGAAACCAGGATATTCATTCGTTGGATCATATTTATTGAGCGCTTTCTGCACGCAGAGCACTGTTCTAAGTGCTTGGAAAGTACAGTACAGCAATAAAGAGAAACAATCCCTGCCCACAACGGGCTCACAGTCTAGAGGAAATCTAAAACAGTGTAAGAGCAGAAGTTCCCCTCAAGTCAGAAGACACTGCTATGGTATTAATAATAATAATAATAATAATAATAATGATTTTTATTAAGCACTTACTATGTGCCAAGCACTGTTCTAAGTGCTGTGGTAGATACAAGGTAACCAGGTTGTCCCACTTTGGGCTCACAGTCTTATGTCCCCTTTTACAGATGAAGGAACTGAGGCACAGAGAAGTAAAGTGGCTTACCCAAGGTCACACAGCAGACAACTGGCAGAGCCGAGATTAGAACCCACGTCCTCTGCTCCAAAGCCTGTGCTCTTTCCATTAACTCTTTGAGACCTATTCTCCTATGTGTAGATGGATTAACTGAAATTATCCCAACAAATTCCTCTTGGAACCCTATAGCAGTAATATTATAATACAGTACTCTGCACACAGTAAGCGCTCAATAAATTCATTCATTCAATCGTATTTGAGCGCTTACTGTGTGCAGAGCACTGTACTAAGCTCTTGGGAAGTACAAGTTGGATTGTAATAAATACAACTGAATGAATGAATTGTCAAAGGCTTGTTTATACTGCTTCAGAATCCAAGAATCCAAGTAAACCAGAGTCTTGCGACCCCTATTTTAAAACCATGTGGCTCGTTCGTGAGGAGTTCACAGTTTAATGGGAGAAGCAGACGTGTGAGATTATTAAAAATGATGTGGGGGGCGGGTGGGGAAGAATGAGGATCAGAGAGGAGGTCTCTGTGAAAAGTCCTGGGTGTATCTTCATTCGGAAATCTTCATCAATGAAGTCCCACCTCCAACAGACAGTGCACAGCTTTTAATTGTTTAATCCTTCAGCACCACTCTGATGAGCCTAAACAACATGATCTAATAGACAATGCCCAGGTTTGGGAGTCAGAGGACCGGAGATCTAATCCCAAAATCACCACTTCCCTGCTGTGTCACCCTGGGCAAGTCACTTAACTTCTCTGTGCCTCAGTTTCCTCATCTGTGGAAATTGGGGATTCGATGCCTGTTTTCCTTCCTACTCCGACTCTGTCCGACCTGACTCCGGTGCTTAGAACGGTGCTTGACACATGATGAGCGCTGAACAGATATCATAATGATAATGACAGTTCTTAATTCCCATTTGATAGATGGGAAAACCGAGGCACAGAGAAGTTAAGTGATTGCTCGATGTCACGCAATGGGTAAGGAGCGGAGCAAGGATTACAACCCAGGTCCGCTGATTTCTAGGTCTGTGGCCTGTTCCCCAGGCCATGGACCTTCCCACTCCTTCACTTCTAGGTCTGTGGCCTTTTCTCCAGGCCATGGAACTTCCCACTCCTTCACTTAGCCTCCACATATAGTCTCTGGATTAGAAAATCCAGCCATCATATCTTCACACCGCACACCACCAAAACCCAGGCACCAGAATTCTCTTCTCCATGGAGAATTCTCCTTGGGTTGACCAAAGTCGAGATAACAGCATCCTTCACCCAGGGAGCGAGACTGGATAATTCTTCAGAGAAGGAACCATTTCCTTGAGCCAAATACAAATTAGAACAGAAAATCTTGGTTATGTTTCTATGGCAAAAATCAGTACTTCATTGATTTTACTTCAATGTTTTCTCCTCCCCCTCGGGTATGACTTTGTTTTACAGGCCCGAGATTTCCTCTTGTCAAGTCTGACACGGTAACGCCATGCTAGATAACACAGACACCTCCTGTATCGCTCGTGCCCGGGCTGGCTAAGGCGAAGCGGTCCTGAATGTGTAGCGTGCTATGTTTACACAAGCATTTATCTACCCAGTAGTTTGCAACAAGAACCTTTGTGATGGAAATGACTATGATGAATTTCTAGTGAGATTTGCAGCAGCTGTGCTCACAAATCTGTGCCCTGCATACTAAAACTTCAGCGTCCTGATGCTCCATAAATACATATATGTGGCCTTGGAGATGTAATCATGTACTTTACTCTCCAAAATAACCCATTCATCAACCCCTGGATCTTCTCTGAGGCGAGAGAGATGCTTCTATTAACTCTCAGAAGTGACCAGGGCTCTATTTTAGACTGGTCTCTGAGGGTTAGTGACACGCACTGTACTCTCTCTGTTTGCTTTGGATGCGGAGGGGTTGTATTGAGATAACAAGCTGAAATTGCTCAGGCCGTTTATCAGCCGGACCATCATTTTGGAAGAAAGGCAGGTTGTCAGGGGCAGGATTTCCACCTAATGAATGGATGTCCAGAGCGAGGATTGGAGGAGCTGAATAGTAGATAGATATATAGTAGAATAGTATATATATATAGTAGTATATATTCCCAGATATATATCCTCTGCTGGACAGAATCTTCCTCCTGGTAGTAGTACTAGCAATCATAATAACGATATTTGTCAAGCGCTTACTGCGTGCCAGGCACTGGGGTAGATACAAGATAATCGGATTGGACACAGTCCCTGTCCCACATAGGGCTCACAGTCTTAATCCCCATTTTACAGATGAGGGAACTGAGGCACAGAGAGGTTAAGTAATAATTATCATAATTATGGTATTTGTTAAGAGCTACTATATGCCAGGCACTGTACTAAGCACTGGGGTGGATACAAGCAAATCGGGTTGGACACAATCCCTGTCCCACAAAGGGCTCACAGTCTTAATCCTCATTTTACAGATGAGGGAACTGAGGCACAGAGAGGTTAAGTAGTAATTATCGTAATTATGGTATTTGTTAAGAGCTACTATGTGCCAGGCACTGTACTAAGCACTGGGGTGGATACAGGCAAATCGGGTTGGACACAATCCCTGTCCCACATAGGGCTCACAGTCTTAATCCCCATTTTACAGATGAGGGAACTGAGGCACAGAGAGGTTTTAAGTAATAATTATCATAATTATGGTATTTGTTAAGAGCTACTATGTGCCAGACACTGTACTAAGCACTGGGGTGGATACAAGCAAATCGGATTGGACACAGTCCCTGTCCCACGTGGGGCTCCCTGTCTCAATCCCCATTTTCCAGATGAGGGAACTGAGGCCCAGAGAGGTGAAGTGACTTGCTCAAGGTCACACAGCAGACAAGTGGCAGAGCTGGGATTAGAACCCATGACCTTCTGACTCCCAGGCCTGTGCTCTACTAAGCAGCATGGCTCAGTGGAAAGAGCCAAGGCTTGGGAGTCTGAGGTCATGGGTTCAAATCCCGACTCTGCTGCTTGTCAGCTGTGTGGCTTTGGGCAAGTCATTAATTGCTCTGTGCCTCAGTTACCTCATCCGGAAAATGGGGATTAAGACAGTGAGCCCCACGTGGGGAAACCTGATCACCTTGTATCCTCCTATGTGCTTTGCACATAGGAAGCGCTTAACAAATGCTATCATCATTATTATTATTACTACGCCATGCTGCTTCCCTGAGTTCATGCCCAAGGTGACATGGTGACATAATAATAACAATAATAATGACATTTATTAAGTGCTTACTATGTGCAAAACACTATTCTAAGCGCTGGGGAGGCTACAGAGTGATCAGGTTGTCCCACGGAGGGCTCACAGTCAATCCCCAATTTACAGATGAGGTAACTGAGGCACAGAGAAGTGAAGTGACTTGTCCAAAGTCACACAGCTGACAATTGGCACAGCCGGGATTTGAACCCATAACCACTGACTCCAAAGCCCATGCTCTTTCCACTGAGCCATGCTGCTTCTCATGTGACATGCCCAAGGTCACACAGCAGATGAGAGCCAGAGATGGGATTAGAACCCTGGTCCTTCTGATTTCCAGGCTCTGTCTATTAGGCCCCGCTGCAAACACTTAGGAGAAGCAGCGTGGTTCAGTGGAAAGAGCCCGGGCTCTGGAGTCAAAGGTCATGGGTTCAAATCCTGGCTCCGCCAATTGTCAGCTATGTGACTTTAGGCAAGTCACTTAGCTTCTCTGTGCCTCAGTTACCTCATCTGTAAAATGGGGATTAAGACTGTGAGCCCCACATGGGACAACCCGATCACCTTGTAACCTTCCCAGCACTTAGAACGGTGCTTTGCACATAGTAAGTGCTTAATAAATGCCATCATTATTATTATTACTATTCTGCTATTGCCGGTGGTGTTAGTGGTCATGCGGTGGTGGTGGTAGGAATGGCAGTAGTTACGGTATTTATTGAGCACCTACTGAATGCAAAACGGTGCTCGGGGCACAGAAAGCGCTCAAAAAATCTCGAGTGAGAACATATGGCTGAGTGTATAGAATAGACAACAGAAGCAAAACACATCTCATTCATGAGGCGTTCACAGTCTAATGGGAGAAACAGAAATGCATTCATGCATTCATTCAATCATATTTATTGAGCGCTTACTGTGTGCAGAGCACTGGACTAAGCGCTTGAGGAGTACAAGTCGGCAACATATAGAGAGGGTCCCAACCCAACAGCTGACTCACAGTCTAGAAGGGGGAGACAGACGACAAAGCAAAACATGTGGACAGGTGTCAAGTCATCAGAATAAATATTAGTGAAGCTAGATGCACATCATTAACAAAATAAATCGAATGGTAAATAAGTACAAGTGAAATAAGTAGACTAATAAATCTGTACAAACATATATATGGGTGCAGTGGGGAGGGGAAGGAGGTAGGGGAGGGGGAGGAGGAGAGGAAAAAGAGGGCTCAGTCATTAAAAATAAAGGAGGAAGAATAAAGATGAGAGGGGGTCAACTTCTTTGTGCTTCACTTTCCTCATTTGTAAAATGGGGATTTAATAACTGTTCTCCTTCTTTATTAGACCGTGAGCCCTGTGTGGGACACAGACAGCGTCCTACCTGATTACCGTGTATAATAATAATAATAATAATAGTTAAGCGCTTACTATGTGCCAAGCACTGTTCTAAGCACTGGGGTAGATACAAGGTAATCAGGTTGGCTCACGTGGGGCTCACTGTTTTAATCCCCATTTTACAGATGAGGTAACTGAGGCATAGAGAAGTCAAGTGACTTGCCCAGAGTCACACAGCTGGTCGGTGGCGGAGTCGGGATTAGAACCCATGACCTCTGACTCCCGAGCCCGTGCTCTTTCCACTAAGCCACGCTGCTTCTCTGCATATCTACCCCATTGCATAGTTCACTGCTTGGAACATAGTAAGCACTTAACAAATGCTACAGTTATCATTATTACTACTACAACCAACAACCATTTTATCACTAGCAGAAACCAAGTACCATTTGACTTTGTAATCAGCCAGCGGGGCTTAGCGGAAAGAACCTGGGTTTGGGAGTCAGAGGTCATGGGTTCTAATCCTGGCTCTGCCACTTGTCAGCTGTGTGACTTTGGGCAAGTCACTTAACTTCTCTGTGCCTCAGTTACCTCATCTGTAAAATGGGGATTAAGACTGTGAGTCCCATGTGGGACAAGCTGATGACCTTGTATATACCCCAGCGCTTAGTACAGTGCCTGGCACATAGTTAAGCATTTAACAAATACCATCATTATGACTATTATTTTTTAATCATACCTGTTTGCTTCCATGACTCTTGGACTGCCGTACAAGTAAATTAGTGATTGTAATTTACGCCCTTTATTCTGGTCAGTAGCCAAATTTCCTAAAACTCAATAAAAAAAAGCAACAACAAACCAAACCAAACTAAAAGAAAAAAGGCCACCCATGAGCAATGAAGTATTAACAATGTATTGATTATTCATTCAATCGTATTTATTGAGCGCTTACTGTGTGCAGAGCATTGTACTAAGTGCTTATGATTAGAGCATGTGTGAAAAGTGGTGAATTTGATCAAAAGATGAAACTGAAACTCCTCGCAGTTACTCAGTATAACTCACATTGGGCATTGTACTTCCCAAGCACTTAGTACAGTGCTCTGCACACAGTAAGTGCTCAATAAATACGATTGAATGAATTATGGAGGAGGTTGATCCAACAGGATATTCAATGAAAGCGTTACCCACAATAGCAATTAGCCATTTCTGAGAAATTTATGAACTTAAAATGAGGGTGGCACCTCTATTTTTTAAACTGAATACTGACTTTCCAATAAAATGGAGGTGTTTTCTTTTTTTCCATCTTGTAAATATTTGGGATTGTTTAAATTTAGATGATCCAAACAATATCAATCATGTTCATTGAGCGCTTACTATGTGTCAAACACTGTACTAAGCGATTGGGAAAGTGCAATATAGAGGAATTGGTAGACATTTCCCTGCTCACAAGGAGTTTAAGACTAGAGGAGCCAGAACCATCAACATTTCAAATGCCCCAGACTGCCTGGCAGGGAGAACATGTGGCAGAGGATATATTTTTATGTGAGATATCATTAAATAAATTCTGTTTATGGATTGACTGATGAATTTCTAATACTGTTTGCTTAGGCCAAATATTCCTGTCAGATTAGTTCTTTCTTGAGGTCTGCGCCAAATAGATCATTTTATTCAAGCACCTCATCCATGCCCATTTCGGATGCCAAGGTATTTGTTTCATAACTAGAATTTGGATTTGGCTAACTCTACGGTCAAAATGTTGCCAAAAAATCCGACATTAGACCTGATCCCGGTGATAGTAGAAACACATTTGGAAGGATTGGGGGTGGATAGAGGAAATGCCTGGGAGCTAAAGGACCTGGTTTCTGAACTCATATCAGCCACCTGCCTGCTCTGTTACCTAGGGCAAGTCACTTGACTTCTCTGTGCCTGAGTTTCCTCTATTCTAAAGTGAGGATTGAATACCTGTTTTCCCTTTTACTTAGACTGTGAGTTTCACACAGGGCAGGGATTGTGTCTGATCGGTTTGATTTGTATCTATCCCAGTGCTTAGAACATCATCCCTTTGAGGTACGGAGAGGCAGATATAATCCAAATTTTACAGATGATTAGTAGTAGTGGTAATAGTAGTAATAGTATTTATTAATCCCCTACTGTGTGCAGAACACAATAGTAAGCACTGGGGAAGACTCTACAGATGGAAATTAGATGTGGTCTCTGTCCCGTGGAGGGCTCACTGTCGAAGAACATAATTTGGGGAGCAGGAACTGGAGACAGATACCTAGAGAAGCAGCGTGGCTTGATGGCAAGAGCACGGACTTTGGACTCAGAGGACGTGAGTTCTAATCCCATCTCCGCCACTTGTCTGCTGTGGAACCTTGGGCAAGCCACTTGACTTCTCTGTGCCTCAGCTACCTCATCCTTAAAATGGGGATTGAGCCTGTGAGCCACACGTGGGGAAAAACCTGATTACCTTGGATCTACCCCAGTGCTTAGAACAGCGCTTGGCACGTAGTAAGCGCTTAAATGTCATCATTATTATCGTTCTGTGAGTGTCATTCTCCTTCCAGCCTGGGTAGTGGAATGAAGAGGTGATGATGATGATCAGGAAACTGAGGTCCAGAGACATTAAGTGATTTGCTCAAAGTCACACAGCAACTCAGTGGCAGAGGACAAGAACCCAAATCTCTGGAATTCCAGCCTCTTCCTCTTTCTACAAAACCACACCCTATTACAACCCTAACCATTAATGCAATTGGGAGCCTACTTTGTGAAAGACACTGTACTAAGTGCTTTGGACAGTCCAGTAAGAGTCAAACACGGATTGCCTGCCCTCAAGGAATTTAGAAATGTATGGGGCTACAAACTGAGAAAGATTACAAATGTGCATGCCAACTCCACTGTACTCGCCCAGATACAGTGTTTGGAAAACTGTACATGCTTAATAAAGCCATTGATTACTTAATTGCCTGTCTGATGGATTTCAGCAGTGGGAAGAGGGTGGAATCAGGATATCATAGATTTTGAGAGTAGGGGTTGTGTCTACTCATGATATGGTACTGTTCCAAGGTCCTAATATAGTGCTTTGTAGGTAATCTTCTACAAGTCAAAACTCACCTGTACTGGGTAGCAGCACATGGGAGAGAGTCAGTGGTGGGTATTCAAGTTTACTGAGCGGAAGGAGGCAATGGTAAACCGCTTCCATATTTTTACAAGGAAACTCTCTGGATCCACTACCAGACGATTGTAAACGGAGATAGGGCATTCTGGGAGAGATGTGTCCGTGAGTCGCTTTGAGAGTAAGCACTCAGTAAATACCACCGATTAAATGGCTTATGATATCTAGACCTAAATATTTCAAAGTACCCTTTGTGCCGATCTGTTTAGGTCAGCCAGTCAATCAAACCAATCAATGCTGTTTATTCAGTTTTGCTTTGCGCAGACTGTAAGCTCATCGTGGGCAGGGAATGTCTCTGCTATCCTGTTATATTGTACTCTTCAAGCACTTAAAACAGCACTTAACTGAACACAGTAAGCACTCAAATACGATTGAGGAACTGAATTCAGAGCATTGTGCTAAAATCTTCAGAAAGTGCAGTAATAGCAAGGGAGACATCCTGAAACGATCACAGGTTGGAGAAAGCGATCAAGTGTAAGGATATAAATTTAAGAGCTGTGGGGAGAAAAATGGCTAGTAACTAAGTGCAAAAAGACTCTAGAGTATTGACAACAATTCTGCAGGATTTTCATTTCTATGTGTCGGGGCGGGAGGATTAAAGACTGCAGTAATTAAAACTGTCTGGAAGAAAGGAGAGAGACAGGGCCAGGGTACTAAACTAAACATCTGTTAGTGATAGTAATAGTACACATTTCTCTTCTCCATCACTCTGGTCAATTGTTCTAGTGGAAATGTATTTGTTTAGGGCCATTTGAAACACATGTTTTTTTGAAGATAAACCATTACACCTCAATTTGTCTTGTTAGGCAACCAAATAGAGCCTCTGAGAACAACCTAGATGATAGACAACCGTGGCTAGGCTATGGACAGAATACTGAGTCCGGTTTGGACTGCCCGCTGCTAGAAAACAATAGGGAGAGTGTTCATTTGGCCAATCTTTCAAAAGACTCGACGGAAGCACATTTTCTGGAAAATGTGTGATGTTTTATGACCCTTTAGGATTGTAGCATTGGTCTGTTATCCAGAGGAGGTAAATCCAATCCTCTCTATCAGATTTAAATCTTTCTATAGGCCTCTTTCACAATCTGATGTTACTTTCTGATGTTGAGAAGCAGCGTGGCTCAGTGGAAAGAGCCCCGGCTTTGGAGTCAGAGGTCATGTGTTCAAATCCCAGCTCTGTCAATTGGCAGCTGTGTGACTTTGGGCAAGTCACTTCACTTCTCTGGGCCTCCGTTACCTCATCTGTATCAATCGTATTTATTGAGTGCTTACTGTGTGCAGAGCACTGTACTAAGCGCTTGGGAAGTACAAGTTGGCAACACATAGAGACAGTCCCTACCCAACAGTGGGCTCACAGTCTAAAAGGGGGAGACAGAGAACAAAACCAAACATACTAACAAAATAAAATAAATAGAATAGATATGTACAAGTAAAATAAATAGAGTAATAAATATGTACAAACATATATACATATATACAGGTGCTGTGGGGAAGGGAAGGAGGTAAGATGGGGGGATAGAGAGGGGGCCGAGGGGGAGAGGAAGGAAGGGGGCTCAGTCTGGGAAGGCCTCCTGGAGGAGGTGAGCTCTCAGTAGGGCCTTGAAGGGAGGAAGAGAGCTAGCTTGGTTGTATATATGTTTGGACAGATTTATTACTCTATTACTCTATTTTACTGTACATATTTACTTTTCTATTTTGTCAATGATGTGCATCTAGCTTTACTTCTATTTATTCTATTTATTCTGATGACGTGACACCTGTCCACATGTTTTGTTTTGTTGTCTGTCTCCCCCTTCTATTATTATTATTATTATTATTATTATTATTATTATTATTATTATTATTAAGGGTTTGAGGAGAAGTGAGATTGAAGTTTTTATTTTGTTGTCCCCCCCCAGCCCCCGCCAGAACTTGATACTTGGAAACTATATTTCCCAGAAGGCAAAGGCTTACATTTCCCAGAGTCATCTGGGAAAAAGAGCTAATCAAGCTGGATGGAACCATTTAAATTCAGGAGATGGACTGAAGAGGCGTATCATTCCCATCTCACTGACTGCCAGTGTGGCTCAGTGGAAAGAGCCCGGGCTTGGGAGTCAGAGATCATGGGTTCTTATCCCGGCTCTGCCACTTGTCAGCTGTGTGACTTTGGGCAAGTCACTTAACTTCTCTGTGCCTCAGTGACCTCATCTGTAAAATGGGGATTAAGACTGTGAGTGTCACATGGGACAACCTGATCACCTTGTCTCCTCCCCAACGCTTAGAATAGTGTGAGCCCGCTGTTGGGTAGGGACCGTCTCTATATGTTGCCAACTTGTACTTCCCAATCGCTTAGTACAGTGCTCTGCATACAGTAAGCGCTCAATAAATAGAATTGAATGAATGAACAGTGCCTTGCATATAGTAAGCACTTAACAAATGCCATCATCACTATTATTAGTAGTAGTAACCTGTCAACAGGACCGATCCATGAGTTTTTGTTGTCTGTTTGTGGTATTTTGTTTTTCATGGTATTTGTTAAGCACTTACTATGTGTGAGGCACTATTCTAAACACTGGGGTAGACACCCAGTAAATAGGCTGGACACAAGCCATGTTCCACATGAGGCTCACAGTCTTAATCCCCATTTTACAGATGAGGGAGATGAGGCACAGAAAAACTGAATGATTTCCCAAGGTCCTGCAGTGGACCCAAGTCGTTTTGATTCCCAGGCCTGTGCTCTACCTATGACTCACATTCAGAACTTGATGTTTGACATCTGAGGACCTTTAGTTCATCCACGTACTGCCCAGTTTGTGTATTTTTAGAGAACGGATAAACTAGGAGTGTGACCATATTTGAATCTGGCTTCCCCTCTTTCTCTTCTTAAACACTGAATTACATTTCTGGGCCTCAGTTTGGAAAAGTTGGGAAGTGTTTACAAATTTCTCAGATGGTTTTCTCAATATCCCTTAAAGATTAGGCATCACTCAAGTCCATTTGAATCTCACACATCTTAAAGGATGTGTGCACACAGGTTGAATACCTAAATGTGAAAATCACTGAGGTAGGTAAACTATATACACCTGAAACACCAGGGTAGATAATGAAAAACATTACGGAGAAGCAGCGTGGCTCAGTGGAAAGAGCATGCGCTCTGGAGTCAGAGGTCATGGGTTCAAATCCTGCCTCTGCCAACTTGCCCAAAGTCACTTAACTTCTCTGTGCCTCAGTTACCTCATCTGTAAAATGGGGATTCAAACTGTAAGCCCCCCGTGGGACAACCTGATCACCTTGTAACCTCCCCAGCGCTTAGAACAGGGCTTTGCACATAGTAAGCGCTAAACAAATGCCATTATTATTATCATTATTATTATTGCTTAATGGAAGACACAGAGCTTGAAGTCAGGACCTGGTTTCTAATCCCAATTCCAACTCTTCTTTGCTGTGTGACCTTGGGCAAGTCATTTATCTTGGCCTCAGTTTCCTTATCTGTGAAATAGGGATTTCATACTTCTTCTGTTGAAGAGAGTGTCCTTGGTTGAAAGAGCCCTGGCCTAGGAGTCAGAGGACTTGCATCCTAATCCCGCCTCTGCCATGCTCCTGCTGCGTGACCCTGGGCAAGTCATTTACCTTCACTGTGCTGCTATTACTTCATCTGTAAAATGGGGATTCAGTACCTGTTCTCCCTCCTACTTAGACCGTGAGCCCCAAGTGGGACAGGGACTGTGTCCACCCTAATTAACTGGGAGCTTCTCCACTGCTGAGATCAGTGTTTAATAATAATAATGGCATTTATTAAGTGCTTACTATGTGCAAAGCACTGTTCTAAGTGCTGGGGAGGTTACAAGGTGATCAGGTTGTCCCACGGGGGGCTCACAGTCCTAATCCTCATTTTACAGATGAGGTCACTGAGGCCCAGAAAGTTGCCCAATGTCATATAGCTGACAATTGACTGAGCTGGGATTTGAACCCATGACCTCTGACTCCAAAGCCCGGGCTCTTTCCACTGAGCCATTCTGCTTCTCAGTGTTTGAAACATATGCTTAATAAATACTATTATTATTATTATTATTATTTGTTCTTCCTGTGTCTGACTTGATTATCTGACTGTCTGACTTGATATCCCATCGTATTGGACAGCGTTTGGCACATAGGAAGTGCTTCACAAATACCAAAAAAAATATATATTACTATCATTATTACATCTGGAAATCCAAGTTAGCAGCCTAGGGCATTTTCAGTTTTGCCTGGAATTGGGGGAATGAGACTTGAGGAAAAGACAAAAATGGAAGAATAGTAAATACTTCAGGAATCTGAATGGTGGTTGGTCAAATAATATCTCAAGGGTGACTAGAGGTATTCAAGAGGTAGCTTTTTTGGCAGATATATAAGCTTTACCCTCTCACTCTTCGTTTCTGTTAACTATTGCGTGCTTCTTGTTTCATTTCTCAAATCCGTCAAGGTATAAAATAGCACATCTGCTATCTAGCCACTTCTATTGAAGATGTGCAGAAATTGAAATACTTTCTGCTTGTGGATCCTAAAATATCACCTGCTTTTGGTTAGTTAATTGAACTAGTAATTACTCTTGAACATGTGGGTTGGTTGTTTCCTGCCCGAAATAATTACTCAGTGAAGCCTACACTAGGGCTATCAGCAGGAAGCTAACAACCGGTGTGTTGGTAAGAAGAGTTTATAAAGCACTTCTATGTCTTCTTCCAGATGGTGAAACAGATGGGTGTTTAATAGATGCAAAACTAACTACACGATCCCCAAATCTTCTCAGTATCCATTATCAACAAGGTCAAGATTCTTGAAAATCAAACGTTTCCAACAACTTGAATGACTATAAACTGCTAAGAACAGGTCGTGTTTTCAAGTCTGATCATTTCTTCCTCCCAAATACCGAAAATACATACACATACGCACACACACTCACTGTGCTTGGTTGGCATTAAGGTAATACCTTATTAGTGACATTTCTTTTTAATAATACAATGCACAATCGTGCCAGTAGACCTTGATGCCGAGAAATTGAAAAATGAACTATTTTGGGGAGCTTGCTTTTGTCTTAGTGACCCTCCCCACCATCTCCCAAATGAAAAAAAGAAAAAACAAAACACAGATTGAGACTCAATCAGTGGTTGATTGAGTGCTTATTATGTGCAGAACATTGTACTAAGCACTTAAGAGAGTTCAACAGAGTTGGTAGAAATGTTCCCTGCCCATTTAGGGAGAGGAGCTTAGATTGTTGAAGGAAGAGCAGATAACTGACACCTCAGATCTACAGTGTGTTTGTGACTTTTTTCCATTTTCTCCAATGAATGGAAAAGTAGTATTTAAAGCAATTAATAAGTGCTTTGGGAATGTGCAACAAACTGGATCCTTGTTTTTTTTAATAATAATGATGGCATTTGTTCATTCATTCAATTCATTCAATCGTATTTATTGAGCACTTACTGAGTGCAGAGCACTGGACTAAGCGCTTGGGAAGTACAAGTTAGCAACATATAGAGATGGTTCCTACCCAACAGCAGGCTCACAGTCTAGTAAGTTAAGCACTGACTATGTGCAAAGCACTGTTCTAAGTACTGGGATAGATAGAAGGTAATCAGGGTGTCCCACAAAGGGCTCACAGACTTCATCCCCATTTTACAGATGAGGGAACTGAGGCCCAGAGAAGTTAAGTGGCTTGGTTAAGGTCACACAGCAGACAAATGGTGGAGCTGAGATTAGAATCCACATCCTCTAACTACCAAGCCCGGGCTCTTTCCACTAAACCGCACTGTTTCTTACCATCTGCAGTCTGGTTTGGAAAGAGTCTAATCGTGGTTCTGAATCTGATATTATTGGCTCTTCTCAGAGACTTTCCATTGTGAATGTACACCTTTTTCAAATCTTTCAATTATCGTGGCCATACTGACATGATATATGCACTTTTGCTGTTCTATGTGCTTTCCAAATGAGGACACTGCAATTTTTCATTTCTACCATCTGTTTGGTCTTATCTGAACATGCTAAAAATTTCAGTATTACTCTGTTCTCCCTACAACCAATAGTGATGCCTAGAATATAAAACTCAGGAAATCGGGTTATTCTTATTGAAACGTTACATAGTACCAACAAGACTTTAAACTTTCATCCCAAAAAGGAATTTTTTAAAATTATTATTATTATTTTAACAAGATAATGGAATTTTCCTGTCATGACTATTGTTTCAGCTACCAATGCCAAGTCCCCTGACCCCAGTGGTTCAAATTACCGGAATAATCATGAGTAAATGACTACCAGTCTTCCAGCAATTTATAGTTTATTGCTGTACGTCTAGTCAAGTATCTGCAAGGGTTTTCAGTGCCTGTTCTCCCTCCCACTTAGACTATGAGTCCTGTGTGGAGCAGGGAATGTGTTTGCCCTGATGATCCTGTCTATACCCCAGGACTTAGTACGGTGGCTTCTGTCTTTTCGTTTTTTGTTTAAGGTATTTGTTAAGCACTTACTCTGTGCCAGGCACTGTTCTAAGCACTGGGGTAGATATAAGGTAATCAGTTGAACACAATCCCCATCCCATATGAGGTCACAATCTTAATCCCCATTTTACAGATGAGGTAACAGAGGGACAGAGAAGTGACGTGACTTTCCAAGGTCACAGAGCGGACAAGCAGTGGACTGTTGGATGCATAGTAAGCATTTTATAGATTAATAATAATGATAATTATGGTATTAAGCATTTACTATGTTCCAAGCACTGCTCTAAGTGCTGGGGGTAGATACAAGGAAATCAATTTATCCCACGAGGGGCTCACAGTCTTAATCTCCATTTTCCAGAGGAAGTAACCGAGGCACAGAGATGTTCAGTGATCTGCCTGAAGTCACACAGCTGATAAGTGGTGGAGTTGGGATTAGAATCCACTACCTCTGACTCCCAAGCCCATGGTCTTTCAGAGGGTTAGATTTAGGAGCTGAAAAACCCATTAAAGACCAGGACAATCTTCAATTTCCAAAGACTCGATTTGTTTAAGATGCTAAAGCCGGTAGGACATTTTGTTCTTGTCACCGCTCATGCCTGACTAGAATGACCACGGTTTTTGGATGGAGGCATTGTTTGGTTAGAGAGGTTAGATTGAAAAATAAATAGGAGTAGTATCTGTCAGATCAACATTCCCAAAGTTTGGTACTCTGAGACTGGCCTCATTCTCACCTTGTTTTCCCTTACTCCATTCCCCTGTCACCCTGAATCTGAGGACACCTGTGTACATGGTTTTTGTTTTTTTTTTGTGGTCTATCTCCCCCTTCTAGACTGTGAGCCCGTTGTTGGGTAGGGACCATCTCTATATGTTGCCAACTTGTACTTCCCAAGCACTTAATACAGTGCTCTGCACACAGTAAGTGCTCAATAAATACGATTGAATGAATGAGATACAAACTCCACATTTTGTGAGCTAAGAATGTTAAATCTAAACTGTGACCCCACTGTTGGGTAGGGACTGTCTCTATATGTTGCCAACTTGTACTTCCCAAGCGCTTAGCACAGTTTTCTGCACACAGTAAGCGCTCAATAAATACGATTGATTGAATGAATGAACTGCAATGCAATACGTGGTGGTGAAATTGGGGTCCCAATCAACTGATGCTATTTCAATCTCCCTTCTGCATCATCTGTTCACTTGGATTGTGAACTTTGGGCATTTGCTATTAGTTCCACCCTCAATTTCCACAGCACTTATTCATTCCCCTTCTAGACAGTGAGCCCGCTGTTGGGTAGGGACTGTCTCTATATGTTGCCAACTTGTACTTCCCAAGTACTTAGCACAGTGCTCTGCACACAGTAAGTGCTCAATAAAGACGATTGAATAAATGAATGAATAAAATAAATAGAGTAATAAATCTGTACAAACATATATACAGGTGCTGTGGGGAGGGGAAGGAGGTAGGGCAGGGGGGATGGGGAGGATGAGAGGAAAAAGGGGGCTCAGTCTGGGAAGGCCTCCTGATGACTTATGGGAAGTCTGGGAAGGCCACTAATGTACATATGTTTGAATTGTAAATGCAAAATTGCATATATATTAATTATATATCATATGTTATCATTATTATTATTAATGTCTGTCTCCCCCACTAGACTGTAATAATAATGATGGCATTTATTAAGCCCTTACTATGTGCAAAGCACTGTAATCTGGTTATGAGCAGGGAAGGTATCTGCTAACTCTGTTGTGCTGTAAAATCCCAAGTGCTTATTCCAGTGCTCCGCACATAGTCTTATCTTATGCCATTGAGTCATCGCCAACCCATAGCGATGCCATGGACACATCTTTCCCAGAACGCCCCACTCTCCCCCTGCAATTATTCTGGTAGTGGATTCAGAGAGTTTTCTTGATTAAAAATCCAGAAGTGGTTTATCATTGCCGCCTTTCGCACAGCCAATTTGAATCTCCTCCCTCTACTCTCTCCCATGCTGTGCTGCCCAGCATGGGTGAGTTTTGACTTGCAGCAGATGGTCTTCCACTCGCTAGCCACTGGCCAAGCTAAGAATGGAATGGACAGGCCTCAGCTTGATTCTCCCTCTCATAATGAAGACTGGTAGAATATTGGAAACTCTTCAGGTGACACCCTGAGAGGGACCACGCGTAGTAAGCATTCAATAAATACCAATGACTGACTGATATTGAGCCCTTCTTGTGCTCGAGGAACTGTACTAAGCAAGTGGGAGATTACAGATATCTTGGCTCTCCTTTGAGTCTTGTCAATTGATAGTATTTATTGAGCAACTATTGTGCGTATTGTTTTGGACGGAATGCATGGGAGGTGCAGTTGAGCCGTGACAGGAGAGAAAGGCAAAAAAGAGCTATGATGACAATGATGGTGTTTATTAAGAGCTTACTATGTGCCAAGCACTATACTAAGGCCTGGTGTAGATACAAAGGTAAAGCGGTTGTCCCACATGGGGCTCACAGTCTTCATCCCCATTTTACAGATGAGGGAACTGAGGTACAGAGAAGTGAAGTAGCTCGCCCAAGGTCACACAGCAGACAAGTGGCGGAGTCGGGATTAGAACCCACGACCTCTGATTCCCAAGCCCGGGCTCTTTCCACTGAGCCACGGTGCTACTCCAATTAGGTAGTTGCTATTTAGTTAGTAGAGAAGCCCACTGTTGGGTAGGGACCGTCTCTATATGTTGCCAACTTGTACTTCCCAAGCGCTTAGTACAGTGCTCTGGACACAGTAAGTGCTCAATAAATACAATTGAATGAAAGAATAGAGGAGGGAGAACACATATATACTATGTAATGTTAGGGAAAAATAAATATAGGAATTAATCAATCTGTGGTATTTATTGAGCACTTTAGTGGAAAGAGCCTGGGCCTGGGACTCTGAAGGTCATGGATTCTAATCCCATCTCTGCCAATTGTTTGCTGTGTGACCTTGGGCAAGACACTTCTCTTCTCTGTGCCTGTTACCTCTTCTGTAAAGTGGCAAGTGAGATTGTGAGCCCCACAAGGGACTGGGTCCAATCTGATATGCTTGTATCCACCCCAGCACTTAATACAATGCCTGGCACATAGTAAGCACTTAACAAATACCATTATTATTATAATTCACTGTTCAATGAATACCACTGATTCACAACTTTATGATTGTTGTGGGCAGGGAATCTGCCAGCTAATTATGTTGTATTGTAATAATAATAATAATAATAATAATGACATTTGTTAAGTGCTTACTATGGGCAAAGCACTGTTCTAAGCGCTGGGGAGGATACAAGGTGATCAAGTTGTCCCACATAGGGCTCACAGTCTTCATCCCTATTTTACAGATGAGGGAACTGAGGTACAGAGAAGTTAAGTGACTTGGCCAAAGTCACCCAGTTGACAAGTGGTAGAGCTGGGATTTGAACCTATTACCTCCAACTCATCATCATCATCATCAATCGTATTTATTGAGCGCTTACTATATGCAGAGCACTGTACTAAGCGCTTGGGAAGTACAAATTTGCAACACATAGAGACAGTCCCTACCCAACAGTGGGCTCACAGTCTAAAAGGGCTCCCAAGCCCGAGCTCTTTCCACTGAGCCACACCCCTCCCAAGCACTTAGTACAGTGCTCTGTACACAGTAAGCACTCAGTACGTACCACTGATGGACTGGTGATATGAAAGAGAAAGGGATTGCAGAGCCGACTGAGAAAACAAAACTCTACACGCATTCAATCTAGTGGTAGCATTTTCAGGTTGGCTGCATCTTCTCAGCTTCTTCTAGGAGGATTCCTCACCCCTACTGTGAAGGCAGTTCAGCTTCTCTGCCCATGATGGGCTAATACAAAGGAAGAAAGTTTTTTGTTTTGTGTGTGTGTGTGTGTGTGTGTGTTATGTAATGCATGAAATAGATACGGTTTCATATTATTACTTGAGAGGGGAAAATACTAACAGTAGCAGTACTTGCGGTATTTTTTGAAGTGCTTACTATGTACAAACCTGTTGGTTGATAGGGAATGTCTCTGTTGCCGATTCGTACTTTCCAAGCGCTTAGCACAGTGCTGTGCACACAGTATGTGCTCAATAAATCTGATTGAATGAATGCATACAAAGAATGGGTGACCACAAGATAAGCACGTCACACTAGGGGCTCATAGTCTAAGAACTACTGAAAATCAGGTTCTCTTTACACCATTCACATTTTTCTTATTCCTCAGAGAGCAAAAGAGTGCCACATGGGAACAACCCTTGTGTATCAGACAAGCTTCTTACCACCGGCTTAATGCACTCAACCATCTCTCTGGCTCCTAACTTATCTCGATTATCTCCTACTCCAAGCCAGCCTTCACGCTTTCTTCCTCTAACACCTATCTACTTACTGTACTTCAATCTCATCTGTCCCATGGCAGATCCTTTGCCCACGTCCTCCCTCTGGTCTGGAATTTCCTCCCCTTTCCTATCTGACAGACCACAACTCTCCCCACCTTCAAAGCCCTATTAAAATGGCTTCTCTTCCAAAAGACCTTTTCTCACAATCCCCTCATTTCCCCACCTCCTCCCTCCCTTCTGTGTCAGCAGCAGCGTGTCTGTGCATCTGTGTCAGAAGCAGCGTGGTTCAGTGGAAAGAGCACAGGCTTGGGAGTCAGAGGTCATGGGTTGTAATCCCTGCTCTGCCACTTACTGGCTGTGTGACTTTGGGCAAGTCACTTAACTTCTCTGTGCCTCAGTTACCTCATCTGTAAAATGAGGATTAAGATTGTGAGCCCTATGTGGGACAACCTGATCACCTTGTGTCCCCCAGTGCTTAGAACAGTGCTTTGCACATAGTAAGCACTTAGCAAATGCCATCATTATTATTATTTATACACTTGGATCTCTACCCCCCTTTCAGCACTTGATACATACCCCAGTCTCAGTTTTACACATTTATGTACATATCTTTCCACTCTGCCATTTCCTTTACCTGTGATTTATTTTTCTATCCATTTTCTCTTCTAGAGTATAAGCTCCTTGAAGGTAGGAATCATGTCTGACAACTCTATTAGATTGTATAATGCTCCCCCCCAGTGCTTAGGACAATGCTCTGCTGAGCTTTAAATAATCCTCAAATTATGATTTCGAAGAGGACATCAACCGTTGCCAAGGGAACCTGGGTTAAAAAAAGACACTGGGCAAGGCGAATATAGTAGATACCTGTTAATTTTCACTTCACTAATCCATAAATCTGATAATGGAAGTCGTGGTGGAGTGAAGTCTTAAATGACTGAGACTTCGTCACACTCACTAAACAAGCTTCAAGAAAGGCAATCTGAGAGGCTATGAAAATGATTTAAAATGAGTCTAAATGAGACACCTTGTAAGGTGTTTGTGGTATTTTAGAGAAGCAGCGTGGCTCAGTGGAAAGAGCCTGGGTTTGGGAGTCAGAGGTCATGGGTTCAAATCCCAGCTCTGCCAATTGTCAGCTGTGTGACTATGGGCAAGTCACTTCATTTATTTGTGCCTCAGTTCCCTCATCTGTAAAATGGGGATTAAGAGTGTGAGCCCCCCATGGGACAACCTGATCACCTTGTAACCTCCCCAGTGCTTAGAACACTGTTTTGCACATAGTAAGTGCTTAATAAATGCTATTATTATTATTACTATTATTATTATTATTCTGATTTCCCCAATGCAGCTTTATCCACACCAGGGTTAATGTTGGAAATTCAGGCAAATAGTATACTGTGGGGAAATGATTGCCTAGAATATGAAAACTGAAAAAAATCATTTCCGCAGCAAGTCTTCGAGTTCTAAAGAAGAAACCTGATTCGCTTTCAGATAGTCAGGGATGCAGAGGCAGTCCTCTTTTCACTTTAAGCTCAGCATTTGGAATTATCAGGAATTTCACCTTTGCATTTATTCTAGACGATTACGAAGAAGTGATGTTTAGATGTGATTCCCGGAACACTGTCTACTTTATCTGCAGCTGTGTGCTTTCTCCTGTCTTTGTGTTTCTGTGTGAATTATAAACCAGCCTTGGATCAGCTGACATACATCACTCTTTGATCACCAATGTATCACAACACCTTGGTCTCCTCTTTCTCATCCTCAATCCTTCCTCCCTGATATCTGACAGACCTCCACACTTTCCATCATCCAAACCCTCCTGATATCAACTCTCCTCCAAGAGGCCTTCCCTAATCAATCTCATTTCCCCACTCTATTCTCAATCAATTGTATTTCTGGAGTGCTTACTGCATGCAGAACACTGTACTAAGCATTTGGGAGACTACACTATGAAAGAGTGGTTAGAGCTGTTTCCCTGCTACACCTATCTCCCTAATCCTCTAGACCACCCCTGCTCTTGGGTCTTGTACCCCTTAAGCCCAGGCTTGGGAGTCAGAGGTTGTGGGTTCTAATCCCAGCTCTGTCTCTTATCAGCTGTATGACTTTGGGCAAGTCACTTCACTTTTCTGGGCCTCAGTTACCTCATCTGCAAAATGGGGATTGAGACTGTGAGCCCAATGTGGCACAACCTGATTACCTTGTACGTACCTCAGCACTTAGAATGCTGCTTAGCATAGTAAGGTCTTAAGCCAGTTGTTGGATAGAGATTGTCTCTATTTGTTGCCAAATTGTACTTTCCAAGCGCTTAGTACAGTGCTCTGCACATGGTAAGGTCTTAAGCCAGGTGTTGGATAGGGATTGTCTCTATTTGTTGCCGAATTGTATTTTTCAAACGCTTAGTACAGTGCTCTGCACACGGTAAGCACTCAATAAATACGATTGCGTGAATGAACCAACACCATAATGATTGTTGCTATTACTTCTCCAAGAGGCCTTCCCTAACTAAGCCTCTCCCAAGTGCTTAGCACAGTGCTTTGCACACAGTAAGTGCTCAATAAATATGATTAATAATGATAATAAGTCCTCCCTTCCTCTTCGGTTACCCTGACTTGCTCATTTATTCATTCCCCTGCATTAGACCCATAGGACTTATGTACATATCTGTAATATTTTGATTTATATTAGTGTCTGTCTCCCCCTCTAGACTGTAAGCTTGTTGTGGGCAGGGAACATGTCTATTCATTGGTATATTGTACTCTCCCAAGTGCTTAGTGCAGTGCTCTGCACACAGTGAGTGCTCGATAAATACGATTGAAAGAATGATGAATGAATGCTTACTACAGTGCTCTGTGCACAGCAAATGACCGATTCAAAAATGCTGACTGATTGACTAGTAGTATGGAATCCTAAACGAGACAAGTATTTTGATTTCAAGGCCCTAATGAGAGCTCACCTCCTCCAGGAGGCCTTCGCAGACTGAGCCCCCTCCTTCCTCTCCCCCTCCTCCCCTTCTCCATCCCCCGCACCTTACCTCCTTCCCTTCCCCACCGCACCTGTATATATGTATGTATGTTTGTACATATTTATTACTCTATTTTACTTGTACATATCTATTCTATTTATTTTATTTTGATAATATGTTTGGTTTTGTTCTCTGTCTCCCCCTTCTAGACTGTGAGCCCACTGTTGGGTAGGGACCGTCTCTATATGTTGCCAACTTGTATTTCCCAAGCACTTAGTACAGTGCTCTGCACCCAGTAAGCGCTGAATAAATGATTGATTGATTGACTGAACTCATTGTTTTTTTTCAAAGGTGATTTTTTTTTTCCCCATCTTGTCTAATGATGAGGATGGAGAACTGTAAAGCAGTGTGTGTCTCTGCTGAAGAACACAAGCAGCTCTATTAAGTCCGAAGGGATGAATAGACTCATAACTAATAGGTAGATGTTTGCACAGGGGTGCAGAAGTTGGGGGATTTATGAGGGAATGGAATATTTTAGGGTGGCCAACTGTGAAGCAGATAAGGTGGCCATTGTCCCCCCTTCTAGACTGTGAGCCCACTGTTGGGTAGGTACCATCTCTATATGTTGCCAACTTGTACTTCCCAAGCGCTTAGTACAGTGCTCTGCACACAGTAAGTGCTCAATAAATGCAATTGACTGACTGAATGAATGAATAAGTATGACTGATTGATTGACCGGTATTTTGGAGGGTTCCTAGAGTACCTTTCCTGTAGGTTCAGCAGCCCTGAAAGTTTTAATTTGGGGTACCAGCTCGGGAGACACCGGACCTCTGAGGAAGCAAGAGGTTTTTGAATACTTCCATTTCCTTGCCATTTTTTAGATGCACACTGATAATTGTGTGATGCTATCTGCACAGAGAAGTCAATAAATACTGTTGGTCATGGTGCGATGGAGGGTGTATGTAGGACAAAGGCAAAGCTGAGATATGAAAGCAGAGGGTTTTTTTCTGAAATAACAAATGGATATTCTATAGAACAGGGAAATCTGCCAGGCTTTTCTTGATGGAGTAGCAAGCTGAGTTAAAAATGAGAAATTCATGATGAGTTGAATAAACTAAGACCTGGCATGCTGATGGGACCATTTTAACCCTAATTGCAACTTGTTTAACTTCACCGTACAAATCACTAAGACATTTCTTCTACCTTGCTTATTTATTTCATTCTTTAATAATAATAATAATAATAATAATAATAATAATAATAATAATAGCATTTGTTAAGTGCTTACTATGTGCCAAGCACTGTTCTAAGCACTGGGGGGATACAAGATAATCAGGTTGTCCCACATGGGGCTCACAGTCTTAATTCCCATTTTACAGATGAGGCAACTGAGGCATGGAGAAGTTAAGTGACTTGCCCAAAGTCACACAGCTGACAAGTGGCAGAGCCAGGATTAGATCCCATGACCTCTGACTCCCAAGCCCGAGTTTTTTCCACTGAGCCACGCAGCTTCTTTACCCTCTATTTCTGCGTTCAGTACACTGATGAGTAGAAATCCATGATGAACAGAACATTTCAGCTAATAGCCTAGCTGTCTGAAAAAGGTAGATGGAAATACTTTTTTTTGAAAGAGCTTCTCAAGTCAGTACCATTAAATCTTTGGGTCCACATCACGCACAAAAGATCCTTTATTGAGGATGTTCAGAAATCTAATCCTAATCTAAAATAATCTAATCCCAGATCCACCACTTGTCTGCTGTGTGACCTTGGGCAAATCACAACTTCGTTGTGCTTCAGTTTCCTCTGTGGCAAAATGGGGATTCAATAACTGTGAAACTTAGACTTTGAGTCCCATGTGGAACAGGGTCTGTATCTGACCTGATTTACTTGTATCTACCCCAGGGTTTAGAACAGTGCTTGACCCATAGTAAATCCTTAACAAATACTACAAAAATATGGTAGTGTGGATTTTCTTTCACCTGGATATTTCATGGAAAAGTAGATTTTTGGTATTTTTTCAACAAAGAGTCACATATTAGACTGTGAGAGCCACGTGGGATAGAGACTGTGTCTGATCTGATTAACTTGTATCTTCCCAGTGCTTAGAATAATGTTTGGCACATAAGAAGTACTTAATAAATACTATTAAAAAGTTAGTCACTAAATGTACTACTTTTTATGATATTTGTTAAGCACTTCTTTTTATGTGTCAAACACTGTTCTAAGCCCTGGGGAAGATACAAGATAATCAGGCCAGGTACATTTCTGTCCTACCTGGGGCTCACAATCTTAATAGGAAGGATAACAGGTACTGAGTCCCCATTTTACAGATGAGGTAATGGAGGCAGAGATAAATTAAGTGACTTGACCAAGGTCACCCAGCAGGCAACCGGTAGAGCCAGGATTAGAACCCAGGTCCTTCTGATTCCCAAACCTTTGCTCTTTCCACTAAGACTCACTGCTTCCTATGGGATTATGATCATCAACTATTCACTATGACCCTGTCTAGGGAGCCACCTGATGATCTCATGCTTCTAGGCTCAGTGCTTAGAACAGTGCTCAGCCCTTAGAACAGTGCTTGGCACATAGTAAGGCTTAACAAATACCATAATAATAATTATTATTATTATTATTATGCTACAAGACACATGCACGTGAAATCCCCTATGCTACCTTGTGAATGCAATGGAACACAACTATATTATGTGTCCTTTTGGTGGAAGTCTTCCTAAGGTCACCAGAACCTATGCCATTACTCAATTAATCAGTCAATCAATGGTGCCATTATTCAATCAATTATATCTACTGAGTGCTTACAGGGTGAAGAGCATTGTTCTAAGCACTTGGGAGAGTGAAATGTAACAGGGTTGGTATACACATTTCCCTGCCCACAATGAGTTTACAGCCTAGAGAGGGAGGGAGATATTAATGCAAATAAATAAAATGAGGGATATGTACATGATAATAATAATAATGGCATTTATTAAGCACTTACTATGTGCAAAGCACTGTTCTAAGCACTGGGGAGGTTACAAAGTGATCAGATTGTCCCACAGGGGGCTCACAGTCTAAATCCCCCTTTTACAGATGAGGGAACTGAGGCCCAGAGAAGTTAAGTGACTTGCCCAAAGTCACACAGCTGACAACTGGCAGAGCCGGGATTTGAACCCATGAACTCTGACTCCAAAGCTGGGGCTCTTTCCACTGAGCCATGCTGCTTCTCATTAATACATAATTACAGATACATACTCTAGGGGAAATCTCTGACTCCTCCACCCCTTTGTTCCATAATAATAATAATAATAATGAAGATGATGATGATAATTTGGATATTCATTCATTCAATCGTATTTATTGAGTGCTTACTGTGTGCTGCACACTGTACAAAGCGCTTGGGAAGTACAAATCGGCAACATGTAGAGACAATCCCAACCCAAAAACAGGTTTGGTTAAATGCTTACCGTGTGCCAGACACTGTACTAAGCTCTGGTGTGGGCACAAGTAAATTGGGTTGGACACAGTCCCTGTCCCACGTGGCGCTCAAAGTCTCAATCCCCATTTTACAGATGAGGTAACTGAGGCCCAGAGAAATGAAATGATTTACCCAAGGTCACAATAATAATAATAATAATGACATTTATTAAGCTCTTACTATGTGCAAAGCATCATCATCATCATTAATCGTATTTATTGAGCACTTACTGTGTGCAGAGCACTGTACTAAGCGCTTGGGAAGTACAAGTTGGCAACATATAGAGACAGTCCCTACCCAACAGTGGGCTTACAGTCTAAAAGCACTGTTCTAAGCACTGGGGAGGTTACAAGGTGATCAGGTTGTCCCACGGGGGGCTCACAGTCTTCATCCCCATTTTACAGATGAGGGAACTGAGGCACAGAGAAGTTAAGTGATTTGCCCAAAGTCACATAGCTGACAATTGGCAGAGCCAGGATTTGAACCCATGACCTCTGACTCCAAAGCCCATGCTCTTTCCACTGAGCCACGCTGCTTCTCCACACTAGATGAGTGGCAGAATTAGAACCCATGACCTTCTGACTCTCAGGCACATGCTCTATCCAATACACCATGCTGCTCCTCTATTACACCACGTGAGTTCCCTGAATAGGGCGATTCTTCTAAGCCACCCCAAATTAATAAATAGGAATTGACAGTTTCTGAATTTTCAATAGGGTCCATTCAACCAGCTTTTCTCTTGCGGCTGCGTCAAACTTCTATTTTCTGCATCGGACAGGTCAGCAATATAAAAGTGTCACTTTAGGTATGTCTTTAATTTGCTAATATCACCACGATGCCATTATCCCTGAGAATAAATACGCCATCCATGCCTGGTTCTCTTGGAGGCAAAAGACATCTGTTACTCTTCCGAATCAACATCTTTCTCCTGGTTTTCCACCACCTCATTAGAATTCAATCTTTTTTTTATCAAGTTTGATTGAACAGTCTACTCATTGAACCTGTGCTTGTAAAATGCAATAATACAGTCGAGGGCCGACAGGGAAGGCTAACGGAAAAAACAGAGGTTACAGTAAAAATTCACAATGCAATTTGATAAAAGTGAGTTACAGCGGATTGGACTGGGAATAGAATGTTAGGCTAAGAACAAGGAAGGCGTGACACCATGAAATACATTTTTATTTTGGACAGGCTGAAAATGATGATGGTATTTATTGCTCCTCCACCATCATCATTTTTCGTCTGTCTAAAATAAAAGCAGATGTGCTAAGCACTGGGGTTAGTGAAAGATAATCAGATTGATATAGACCTTGTCCAACACAGAGCTTGCTGTCTAAGAGGGAGAAAATGTGATATTCTAGTTCTGAGAATACCCACAGAAGTGTTGCTTCTATTTTAGAAGAACTCAATCTGTGGGACTAATATTTGTAAATTTTCCGTTATAGAGGGAGAAGTCCAGAAATGAACTACTTGACATATTGGGTAGGGATTGTCTCTACCTGTTGCCAAATTGTACTTTCTAAGCACTGTACTTGTACTTCCCAAGCACTTAGTACAGTGTTCTGCACACAGTAAGCGCTCCATAAATATGATTGAATGAATGAGAGAATGTTTCACTCAAGTACCATTTTAATGGTACTTGAAGAGGAGAATCATTACCACTTCAGGATAACAAGAAGCAGTGTGGCCTATTAGAAAGAGCATGAACCTGGGAGTAAGAGGACCTGGGTTCTAATCCTATCTCCACCACTTGTCTTCTGTATGACCTTGGGCAAGTCACCTAACTTCTCTGAGCCTCAGTTCCCTTGTCTGTAAAATGGGGATTCAATTTCTGTCCTTCCCCCTACTTAGACCATGAGCCCTTGTTCTCTCGTATTGTACTCTAGCATTTAGTACAGTGCTTGACACATAGTAAGCACTTAAAAACCACCACAATCATTATTATCAAAAAATATTATGACTACCTTGTCAAGTGACGGTTACAAAATTAGGCACAAAGCCTTAAAGAGAAAAAATGGTGGATTAAAAATATTTTTCAAAGCCTCTCGTTTTTCTAAGCTCCATTAAATTTTTCACCAAGATGTTTTGGTATTGATCGATCTGATGTCTCCTGCACAGAAGAGGAATCAAGTGAATATGAGAAATGATTAATGATTTATCTTTAAAAAAGGTATTGGTATCCAGAGTTGGATCTGAAGTACTTATATCGATTTAACCCTATTTTAGACCTCTTGTCCCAAAAGAAACAGTTGTTTACTTGAAAATGGAATGAGTTGGAAGCATACCAAGGAGGAAAGTAGCATATTTGATCGTTTGGAAGTACTCGCCATGTTCATTAGCAAAATATCATTTCTCCATAAATTTAACCAGAGAGATTTGGGGGCCCGTAATTAATTAATATTATGAAATTTTCTCATCTGTGAATGGTTTATGGCATGAATTATGAATTGTTCTACAATTTTGTTTCTGCTTATGTTTCTGTCAATATCCATTCCGTCTGAGACAGAGAGATAGATGCCAGTGCTTTCATTTACTGAATTTAGCTCAAATTATTTTTCTGATCCACCAGGCCAAAGTCTTAGAAATATGTGATTTATCAGCCCTCTCTTTAATGAATAGCCTGTGTTCCAAGCTGTTCCTGTCTTGATATGGAATTAATCTAATCTTGGGTGTTATCAAATCGACCTCTACAATCTACATCTTCCTGAGTCACCTGAGACTGGGTAGGGGGGAGCCCACCAAATGACACTTTACAGTCTGATGTGAGCCATAAATCAACTTTCCTGATTAGGCTTCTAAAGAATCAACAAGTCCTCCTATGTGTTTGCGTGTATGTGTTTGTCTAAAACTATGCAGTCATCCCAGCTTCTTCTGTCAAATGGTTCCTAGAGGTTAGTGCCAAGAAGCGGCATGGCTCAGTGGAAAGAGCCTGGGCTCGGGAGTCAGAGGTTGTGGGTTCTAATCCCGGCTCTGCCACTTATCAGATGTGTGACTTTGGGCAAGTCACTTAACTTTACTGTCCCTCAGTTTCCTCATCTGTAAAAGTGGGGATTAAGACTGTGAACCTCACGTAGGACAACCTGATTACCTTGTATCTCCCCCAGCACTTAGAACAGTGCTTGGCACAAAATAAAAAATACCATCATTACTATCTCTATCTCTTGTATCTCTTTCTCTTATCATAAAACCAAAGATTCACTTCTTAGAGAAGCAGCTGAGTTTAGTGGAAAGAGCACGGGCCCAGAAGTCGGAGGGACCTGGGTTCTAGTCCCGGCTCTGCCACTTGTCTGCTGTGTGACCGTGGGCAAGTCAGTTAACTTATCTTGGCTTCAGGTACCTCATCTGGAAAATGGGGATTAAGAATGTGATCCCCATGTGGGACAGCAATTATGCCCAACCTGCTTAACTTGTATCTCTCCCAGTGCTCAGAACAGTATGTGGTACATAATAAATGCTTAACAAGCACTATTATTAGTATTATTATCATTGGAGAAGCAGGGGAGACTCACACCTCTAAAGAGCCCGGATCTAGGAATCAGAAGATCTGAGTTCTAATCCCAGCCATTTGCTTGCTGTACTGTAATCTTGGTCAAATCTCTTCATTATTCAGTGTCACCGTTTCCTCAGCTGTAAAATGGGAATTGAATATGTGTTCCCGGCATTACCTTAAGCTGTGAGTCGTGTGTGGTATAGGGTTATTGGGTCTGACCTGATGATCTTGTATTTATCCCAGGGCTTAGTACTGTCCTTGGCAAACAGTAAATGCTGAATGAGTGCCAGAATTATCATTCATGATTTGCCTTAGGTACAGTTTGATTTCTAGGTTTGCATCTTCTTTACTCTTAACAGCTATACAAGGCTCTCCAGAGATCCCACCTCCTTGTGCATTCATCTTTGCATGCTGTTTTTCTCTTTCCTGTGAAAAAATATCTCCATATTCATTAGCTTGTAAACATACCATGGCCTTTACAGCAAGACAACCTTATACCAGAAGTGACCACGCTCAGTGTCAATTATGTGCCATGGATATTAATTGTTACTAATAAAATGAAATAACATTTGGAAAAATATCATTTTTACATGGTCTTTCCAGTTACGCTATGTTGATATGCAGTGTACTCCTATGTTTTACTTGTTTTTGATGTGTAGCGACTAAAGTAAATGTTTGAACATTTCTTTTACAAGCTGTCAATTTGGAATTACACTGATTATTATTATTTTTGTTCCCTACATCAATAAACTTCTTTACCTTAATGTGTGGAGGCTGAGATAAGCAAACTACAGTAGTAGGAGATCTGGAGGAAGCGGGACGGAGTGTTCAGATTGGGTCTAGGAAACTATACTTCTCCAGAGAATTAGTCCTTCTGATTATGTATCCAAAATATACTAATCTAAGTTGAGTCATTTGGCCTTCCAAAGACCACTTTGGCTTAATTTGCTCCAAAATCCATTTGTTTGTTTTTTGGGAAGTTCACGATATTCGCAAAAACCTTCTCCATCACCATATTGCATTCATTCATTCAATCGTATTTATTGAGTGCTTACTGTGTGCAGAGCACTGTACTAAGAGCTTGGGAAGTACAAGTTGGCAACATATAGAGATGGTCCCTACCCAACAACGGGCTCACAGATTTCAGAAGGATTGATGTTCTTTCTATCCTGTTTTTTCACTGTCCAGCTTTCAGATCCATACATTGTTACTGGAAACACCATAGAATTGACAATTTGTATTTTGGGGGCAGTTGTTGCATCAGTACATTTCATGACTTTTTCCAGGCTCTTTCATTCATTCATTCATTCATTCAATCTTATTTATTGAGCGCTTACTGTGTGCAAAACACTGTACTAAGCACTTGAAGTACAAGTTGGAACAAGTTGGCTCTTCATAGCAAGTCTTCCTAACATTAATCTTTGGCATTTTTCTTGACTACGAGAAGTCATATCCTAGCCTCTAAATTCACCACTACCCAAGATTGGGGTGGACAGGGCTTGGCTCATGGTCAGGGACTCTAAAGAACAAATTAAACGATTCCAAATTCTAATAATGAGTACACACCACTGCCGATATCACTGAGATACACATCTCATAGACTCAATCGCTTCCCCCATCTGTTAGTTACTTGAAGTCCTGTCACGTTCACTAGACTGGATATCCCTTGGTCACATTTATTAAGACCAATGGGCTCTCTGAAAAGTGTTCTTCACACAGTAGTTGCTCAATAAATACTCCTGATCGATTTAGCTTAGGATCTCAGCTCACATATTTTCCTGTATCAGTGTGACAGAAAGAAATCCAATCTCAGAGTAGAAATGTTAAGCCATAAAAGTGGGGACAGACTTGTGAATACATGTGAATATGAAACATGGAGAATCCCTTTCCTCCATAAAAACAGAGCCGGGTTTATGGACCATGTAAACTATATACAATCGCTGCAATAGTGGAGAATATGTATTATCACTCTATATCTAGCCATAAATGATGACAGTCAGAGAAAGGTTGAGTTTCTACTTAGGCTAGGTGTCTTGCAAATGAAAAGCTATTTAAGTGCTAAAATCAATTGGCTATATAATACCATGTTTTCTGATGGGAATAGTATACAAAAGATGCCTGGAAGTTGTTTGTTACAATGGTAAAATGAGATTCTCCCTTCTAGTTATTATCAGCCAATGCATTCATCATTATAAACCGCTTCATTTTTATTTTATTATATTGATTTGTCTTGGCACCCAAGACAGTTTGTACTCTTACGAAATTCGCAAAACATTGATTTACGTAAATTATTCAATACTTTACTGTATGACCATTATGTCATTTAACATTTTAGACCGATCAATGCAGCTTTTTAAAATCGCCCGTCTGATACTGAGGGTATCGAAAATGTATTTTGCTGGAATCATTAATTCGGTCCAAGTTGATGACGTGTTATAAATCAACTGTTTTAAAACAATAACAGAGTGCACCTAGAAAAATACACACGCTTACATATGAAATGAATAATTAAATAGAGTAGAAACCCTAGCCCCGTTGAATACTTTATTAGCCTTATAATAATGCTATTTCTCAAACAGTAGAAAGGTATATGGCTGTCTTTGGTGGAAGCTGTTTTTCCCCTTTTTTAATTCTGAATAAATAGGGTGGATGATGAAGCAAGCGTGCTCCAAAGCAGTGATTTCCACCCTGTGAAGCGAGGATGTGGGGTTGTGACTGAAAGGTAGAACAGCCGCTGTCAGATTGAGAGAGGAGTCCTCAGGGGATATTTTTGTAGCATGAATTCGACACAGAAAGGTCTTAGGGCACTACTAATGAGCATAGTGAGTGCTACTCTCTCCAGCATCAAGATGAGCTCAAGTGTTATTTCAATATTTTAAAAACGCTACTATTTCTGGTTGTGCAGACTGCAAAGCGCCCTAGTCAGGGAAGACAAGGTGGTGACGGATGGAGAATGTTAACATTATATCCCCATTCTGGTTTAAATCAACATGGGGAAAGCCCTGAAGAACAGACCTGGATGGCTAGCTGGTCTGTTTCCCCACTCCAACTGCTCCTTCCAGTATTTGAACATTTAAAAGTAGAAGTGATTAATATCAGTCAATGGCATTTATTGAGCGCTTACTATCTGCCGAACACTGGCCAAGTACCAAGCTAAATGCTGCAGTTTGGGTACAGGGTGTGTGTTTGTTTATTGACATGCTTTATTGCTTTATTGACGAGCAGTGTGGCTCAGTGGAAAGAGCGTGGGCTTTGGAGTCAGAGGTCGTGGGTTCAAATCCTGACTCCGCCAATTGTCAGCTGTGTGACTTTGGGCAAATCACTTCATTTTTCTGTGCCTCAGTTACCTCATCTGTAAAATTTGGATTAAAGACTGTGAGACCCCCCCCAATGGGAGAACCATGCTTAGAACGGTGCTTTGGACATAGTTATGTTGCCAACTTGTACTTCCCAAGTGCTTAGTACAGTGCTCTGCACACAGTAAGCACTCAATAAATACGATTGATTGATTGATAGTAAGCACTTAATAAATGCCATTATTATTATTATTATTATTATTATTATTATTATACTGTACTCTTCCAAATGCTCAGCACAGTGCTCTGAACGCAGTAAGTGATCAATAAATATGACTGAATGAATTGATGAACGAACCTACCAATCGGCTTAATCCCTAATCCACTCCTCCACCTCCTCTACTCACTTTGACAATAATCACAGTTAATCGGATGTTTGCCATCTTGCCTCTCCTGTGAAACCGTAATGATCTAGAGGATAGAGATTGTTATTTATTCTTTAGAATACCTGCCTCCATCTCCAAATTTAGCACTTGTAGGATAGGAAAGCAACAATTTTTGCAGAAAGACGCCAACCTGGAATCGAGAATTGGAGAACATTTTCAGCCTATGTAAAGGAAACATTCAAAGTCAGCATCCATCTGGACTGTAAGCTCAATGTTTCGATGGACGCTATTTCATTGCACTCTGCCAAATTCTTTGTGTGTTCTTCATACAGACAACACTCGATGCGTACTTTTGATCAGTTGTCTCTGGCAAAGAGTAAGGAACTGAGAGTACAGTGTAGAGTGGGAAACATATTATTACCTGCCTCACCTTCTAGACTAAAAACCTGTTAACTCTGTTGTATTATTCTCTACTAAGCTCTTATTACAGTGCTCTGCACATAGAAATGTTCAATAAGTGTTATTGATTAATTGATTGATTGCCCCCCTTGCTCTAATCCCATCTCTGCCTTTGGCTAGCTGTGTGAGTTTGGCTAAATCTCTTACCCCCTCTGTGCCTCAGTTTCCTCACAGGTTAAACGGGAATGATAAAACTCCCTCTTCCTTTCTCAAAGTGAGGTTGGGAGGATAGGTGAGAATATGAATGTAGAAGGGTTTAGTTGAATAAAAGAGCCATACCAGTTCAGAATATGATAGATTATCCAGGGAGGATTCTGAGTTTCCTTCTCTGTTGGCGTTCCATCCGATCGTGGACTATCTTATGAAGAAACATTGTTATTTCTAATTCATTCTCTAAGTCTGCATCTGAACTCCTAGTTCTGATGGTTTTAGGATGGCATCACCTTTTCATGGTTTTCTCCAGGAAGCCAGGTGGTTTTTTTGTTGTTGTTGTTCTTTTCTTACCCAGTGATGACTTCTCCCTCGTTTGTTAACTCTTTTTACTCTGTGTTCTGGAAGAACAACTGCAACATTAATTAATTGAATTTGTGACAAAATTATCTCCGAATAATCTGATTAGCTATGATCATGTTACTAGATTGCTGTGTGTCAGGCAATCTCATTAACGGAGCCCAAAGATATCACTTGAAATCCATTTTGTAGCAGAAATACAGATATAAATTCATTATGGAGGCAGCTCTCCTTCCTTAAACTGATGAGAGTTTCTCTGGATAGTGTTTATTAAGCAATATATTTATGACTTAGTGTTTCCGGAAAGGGGAGAAGAAAGTCCTTCCCAACAGAAGAAAAAAAAACAGCTTGGAAGCATAGTAAGGGCAAAATGCATTTTCTAATTGCATTGTGTAGCTTCTTAATTTTATATTTTTCCGATATTTAGGAAATATTTAAGCACCATTTGGTTAACTTCATAGTGGTATTGATTATGAATCAATGCATGTGAGTCATTTGGAAGTCCTTGGGCATAATAATTGCTATTAGTTATGTCCTCTTTTTCTTAAATGCACATAAAATTAAATGAGTATTTAATAACTGGGGGGCAGGCAGAACTTATAATAAGCATTAGGGGAATTCTTCAGATCAAAGCAGAGAACACTTGGGAGTTTTCTAAGATGATTGAAAGTTTTGGTTGATTAAATGTCACCAATTCCAGTGGCTTGAAATGATCTGCATTCACGCGTCTATTATTATTCTTATTACAGAAATCATTTGTTAAAGATTTCTGGTGTGCAAAGCATGATGGTAAAATGGTCGGCGATCCTGACCTGTGCTGATTTGCAATGCAAGTGAGAAGGGGCATATAGAATAATAATTATAATTACGGTATTTGTTAAGCGCTTAGGGTAGATGCTAGATAATTAGGTTGGACATAGTCTCTGTACCCCATGGGGCTCACATTCCTAACCCCCATTTTAGAGATGAGGGAACTGAGGCACAGAAAAGTTAAGTGACTTGCCCAAGGCCACACAGCAGCCGTGCTCTATCCACTAAGCCACACTTAGTCTGTGAGCCCCGAGAGGGACGGGGATTACCTGGCATCTAGCCACAGCATTTAGAACAGCGCTTGACACCTAGTAAGCGCTTAACAAATATCTTTTAAAAAGAGTGTCCAATCAAACCACAAAATTATTAATAGAAGAAATAGGTAGTGGTTAATCAGGGAGACTTCTTCATGTTACTCCCCCAGTCTTTTCCCTCCTCTCCAAAAAACATCCATTCATTTATTCAATCGTATTTGGATGGATCCTCTCCATCCAAACCGCTACCCTGCTGGTTCAATCTAAAATCCTCTCCCGACTGGATTACTGCATCAGCCTCCTCTCTGATCTCCCATCCTCCTGTCTCTCCCCACTTCAATCTATATTTCACGCCGCTGCCCGGATCGTCTTTGTGCAGAAACGCTCTGGGCATGTTACTCCCCTCCTCAAAAATCTCCAGTGGCTACCAGTCAACCTATGTATCAGGCAAAAACTCCTCACCCTGGCCTTCAAGGCCATCACCTGGCCCCCTCCTACCTCACCTCCCTTCTCTCCTTCTCCAGCCCAGCCCGCACCCTTCGCTCCTCTGCCGCTAACCTCCTCACCGTGCCTCGTTCTCACCTGTTCCGCTGTCGACCCCCGGACCACATCCTCCCCCTGGCCTGGAATGCCCTCCCTCTACACATCCGCCAAACTAGCTCTCTTCCTCCCTTTAAAACCCTAAAGAGAGCTCACCTCCTCCAGGAGGCCTTCCCACACTGAGCCCCCTCCTTCCTCTCCCTCTCTTCTCCCTCCCCATCCCCCGCCTTACCTCCTTCCCCTCCCCACAGCACCTGTATATATGTATATATGTTTGTACGTATTTATTACTCCATTTATTTTACTTGTACATATTTATTCTATTCATTTTATTTTGTTAATATGTTTTGTTTTGTTGTCTGTCTCCCCCTTCTAGACTGTGAGCCCGCTGTTGGGTAGGGACCATCTCTATATGTTGCCAACCTGTACTTCCCAAGTGCTTAGTACAGTGCTCTGCACACAGTAAGTGCTCAATACATATGATTTGAATAAATGAATGAGTGAATCCATCATGGGTAAGGAATGATTACAAGCCACAAACATTTTCCAGAATCCTTTGGGTGGTTCAGGGGCTCACAACCTGTCTGGCCTTTGTGGCTGGGATTGGGTAAAGGTGGGAAGGGCATTGGGACTTCAAGGCGTTGGCCAAAATCAGCAATAGTCCTGGACCACAGTGCAGACCAAAGTGATCGCTTGGTTGGGGAGAGGGGGAGAGGAAATGAGGTGCATTATCGACGCTGTTCAAGATTGACAAGGGTGAAAATGTGGCCGGCTGTAAAACTGGGTTGACACCAGAGGATGGTTTCGCTCTTGGTTTCTGAAAGCTTCTCCCTTCTGGAAGCTCTCTCATCATTCCCTAATACGCTCCTTCCTGCCTCCCATCCACCGGTGACTTCTGCATTTCCTAAACCCTTGGGTATCTCTCCAAGCTCATTATGGGCAGGGAATGTGGCCAGTAATTTTGTTCTGTGGCCCTCTCCCAAGCACTTAGTACAGTGCTCCGCACGTGGTTAGTGCTCAGTGAATTCATGTTATTGATTGACTTACTGTGATGCCTTTTAATGTCTGTCTCCCACAGTAGATTTTAAGCTTTATGAGAGTAGGGATCAGCCAATCAAAGGTCTTTAGTCACTGTTTATTGTGTGCAGAATACATGTACTGAAGTATCATGCTTCTTAATTCTTTTCCCTCTCAAATATTTCACACAGTGCTTGGAACATGATAAGCATATTATAAATACTACAACTGATAATGTGGTATGCAAGCCACATTGGCTAGTGGATAGAGCACAGGCCTGAGAGTCAGAAGGACCTGGGTTCTATTCCAAGATAATAATAATAATAATAATAATAATAATAATAATAATAATAGCATTAGTTAAGCACTTACTATGTGTAAAACACTGTTCTAAGCATTGGGGAGGTTACAAGGTGATCAAGTTGTCCCACGGGGGGCTCACAGTCTTAATCCCCATTTTCCAGATGAGGTAACTGAGGCCCAGAGAAGTGAAGTGACTTGCCCAAAGTCACACAGCTGACAATTGGTAGAGCCAGGATTTGAACCCATGAACTCTGACTCCAAAGCCCATGCTCTTTCCACTGAGCCACACTGCTGATCTGCCTCTTGCCTGCTGTGTGGCCTTGGGCAAGTCACTTCACTTCACTTGGGCCTCAGTTCCCTCATCTGTAAAATGGGGCCTTAAGACTGTGAGCCCCATGTGGGACAGGGACTGTGTCCAACCTGATTAGCTTGTATCCACCCCATTGCTTAGTACACTGCCTGGCATGTAGTAAGCGCTTAAAAAATTGAGAAGCAGAGTGGCCTAGTGGCTAGAGCATGGGCTTGACAGTCAGAAGGACCCAGTTTCTAATCCCAGCTCGGCCATTTGTCTGCTGCGTTAACTTGGGCAGGTCACTTCACTTCTCCGGGCCTCAGTTGCCCCCTCTGTAAAATGGGGATTTAGACTGTAAGCCCCGTGTGGGTCATGGACTATTTCCAACCTGTTTACTATCTAGCAGTTAGTGCAGTGCTTGGCACATAGTAAGCATTTACCAAATACAAAAATAAAATGTAAATGCTTATAATAATAATAATGATGGCAGTTGTTAAGCACTTACTATATGCAAAGCACTGTTCTAAGTGCTGGGGAGGTTACAAGGTGATCAGGTTGTCCCAAGGTGGGCTCACAGTCTTAATCCCCATTTTACAGATGAGGGAACTGAGGTACAGACAAGTTAAGTGACTTGCCCAAAGTCACACAGCTGATGATTGGCAGGGCCAGAATTTGAACCCATGACCTCTGACTCCAAAGCCCGGGCTCTTTCCACTAAGTCACACTGCTTCTCATGCTTATGTGTGTCAAGTGCTGGACTCGGTACAACTGATTCATTCATTCAATCATATTTATTGAGCGCTTAATGTGTGCAGAGCACTGTACTAAGTGCTTGGGAAGTACAGCGCTTGCTGTATGCCATGTTCTACAGTAGGTAATAATTATTAATACTAATAATAATTGTGGTATTAACTAAGCACCAAGTGCCACACACTATACTAAGCTCTGGGGTTTATATGAGCTAATTTAATTGGTCACAGGCCTTGTTCCACATATGACTAATCAGGTCTCACCCAGTCCCTTTTGTCCCGGGGGACTCATTCATTCATTCATTCAATCAACAAAACGTATTAACAAAATACAATAAATAGAATATGTACAAGTAAAATAAATAGAGTAATAAATACGTACAAACATATATACATATATACAGGTGCTGTGGGGAAGGAAGGAGGTAAGGCAGGGGGGATTAAGACTGTGAGTCCCACATGGGACAACCTGATCACCTTGTATCCCTCCCAGTGCTTAGAACAGTGCTTCACTCATAGTAAGCATTTAACAAATATCACTATCATTATTATTATTATTATTATTATTATTAGCACCATTGCAAAGAAATACCCGTAAAGCTTTAAATTATTAAAATAGAAGACCATCAGAATGTTTGGAAACAAATGAAACAAACTATATGCTGATCCGGAAGCTTTTAAGTAAAACTTTAGTATTTTCAGCCCAAAGACTATAGAGCATGGGCCTAGGAGTCAGAAGGACCTGGGTTTTAATCCTGCTTTGCCTCGTCTCTGCTGTGTGAGTTGGACAAATAACTTCACCTCTCTGTGCCTCAATTCCCTCATTTGTAAAATAAGGATTAAGACTATGAGCCCCTTGTGGGACAAGTACTGTGTCCAACCTGATTCGTTTGTATCTACCCCAGTGTTTAGTACCGTGCCTGACAGATAGAAAGTGCTTAACAAATACCGTTAAATATATATATATATATATATATATATATATATATATATATGTATATATATATTTCTTGAAGTCTAATATGCCCTGAATTGAGGGGCAAAAGGAAGGAGAGTGACCTGCTATGTAACTTCTCAGGAAGTAGAATGAAAGGGTGTATTGTAGTTATGCATGTATTGCACAGCTAAGTCATGCATTCATTCAATTGATCATATTTATTAAGCACCTTCTGTGTGCAGAGCACTTTACTAAATGCTTGGGAAAGTACAATACGACAGTAAACAGTGACATTCCCTGCTCACAATGAGCTCACAGTCTAGGGGGGAATTTTTCAATCAGTGGTATTTATTGAGCACTTTCTGTGTCTGGAAGACTGTACCTGATGCTTAGGAGAGTACAGTGAAACAAAGTAGACACAATCCCTACCCACAAGGAGTTTACAAACTAGTCAGGGAGACAGATATTAAAATAGCTCCTGGTGAGCAGGGAACATGTCTACCAACTCTTGAATTATGCTCTCCCAATCATACAGCACTCTAGGCATATTAAGGGCTCAATAAATACCACTGATTAATCAACAAATCATAGATGGGTATGTTTGTAAGTGTTTGGGGGCTGGGGGAGGAATAAATATCAATTCCCTTAAGGGGTACAGACCCAAGGATGGAAATGTCAAAGGAAGGAGGGCTTAGATGAGGAATTGAGGGTTTAGTCAGGTAAGACCTCTTGGAGTAGATGGGATTTCAGGAGGCTTTTGAAGGAGGGGAGAGTGGTGGTTTGCCAGATGGGAAGGGGGAGGGAGTTCCTGACTAGTGGAAAGATGAAGCAGCGTGGCTCAGTGGAAAGAGCCCGGGCTTTGGAGTCAGAGGTCATGGGTTCAAATCCCGGCTCCGCCACTTGTCAGCTGTGTGACTTTGGGCAAGTTACTTGACTTCTCTGTGCCTCAGTTCCCTCAACTGTAAAATGGGGATTAAGTCTGTGAGCCCCACGTGGGACAACCTAATCACTTTGTATCCTCCCCAGCGCTTAGAACAGTGCTTTGCACATAGTAAGCGCTTAATAAATGCCATTGTTATTATTATTATTATTATTATGTGGGCAAGGGGACGGTGGAGAGATAGACAAAATCAAGGTATAGGAAATAGGTTGGCATTGGAGGAGCAAAATGTGCAGGCTGGGTTGAAGTAGAAGACCAGACACTTATGATAGGAAGGGGAAGAGATGAATAACGGCCTTAAAGATGATAGTAAGGTGCCTTTCCCCTCTCAGGGTCACCGGGAGAGTTTCCAGTCTGCTACCAGTCTTGACTCCAGCAGGGAGAGTCAGGAAAAGGACTGTCTATTCCATTCCTAGCTTGGGCAGTGGTTAGTGAGTGGCAGGCAATTGGCTACAAGTCAAAAATCACCTGTGCTGGGCAACAGCAGCATAGGAGAGAATCGAGGGCAAAGATTTAAGTTTATTGCACGGAAGGAGGCAATGGTCAAACACTTCCGCATTTTGACCAAGAAAACTCTCTGGGTCCATACCAGAACTATTGCAGATGGAGATGGTGGATTCTGGGAGAGAGGTTTTCTGGCGTCACTACGGGTCAAAGACGACTCAATGACATAAAACAAGGAGTCTTTATTTGATGTGGAGGTAAATGGGTAACCACTGGAGGTTTTTGAGTAGTGGGGGGATTAGTATCTCTTTTATAGCAAATGATGCGGGAAACAGATGAAAATATGGAATGGAGTTGTGGAAAGACAGGAGGCAGGCGGTTCAGCGAGGAGGCCGTTACACTAGTAAAGATGGGATATAAATTACTGGATCAGCATAGTAGCAGTCCGGATGAAGGGGAAGGGGTGGTTTCTAGAGATGTTATAAAGGTCAAACGGACAGGATTTGCTGACAGACTGAGAACATGGGTTGAAATGACGTGATATTTGAACTTAAATCTGAATTGTTTGCCATTTTGTGTAATTTCCTCTCCTCCATCCCCCTCACATGGATGTGGATATTCACTTTGGCACTGGGTGATTAAGCTGTGGTTGCAAATCTCTAATCATTCGTTCAGTTGTATTTATTGAGCGCTTACTGTGTGCAGAGCACTGTACTAAATGCTAATTGTGTTACTAGGATCATCTGGGCAAAGAACATTCTCTCCGAGTAGAACTATACCTTCAAGATATCCCTTGTCTCAAATTGGAGAATCCATTTAATGGATTTTAATTCTTTAAGAAAGCTGTTCCCCATATTTGCCAATGATCTGTATTTTAACCAATGCTTAGAACATGGTATTTTTTTTCTTTTACATCCGTTCTCACTTTCCTTAAAATTCAATGTATAGTCTTGTATTTTCCCACACTACATAAATCCATACTTTGAGATCAAGAAGTGCCTGATACGCCAGATATGGGGTATGATTTATGTCGATAAAACCATACAAGACGTTAACATTACAGTCATTTTCCATAAAATTTTAAAGGAACCCCTCAAAGTAATGTGGCTTATCTATTATCATCCCCCTCTGTTTCTGAGAGGCTTTACTGTTTACTTGAGCTTTGGAGCCCAGACTATTTAAAAAATTTAGAGAGAGTCAGTTCTTCCACAGAGCAGGTGTGGATTTTGGAGTGGATGCTGTCAGGGTATTATGGGATGTTGGGAAATATAAACTGTTGGATAGGTAAACCTCTGCAAGAGACGAATGTATTGGGGCTATGGAAAAAAAAAAAGAAAACAGACTGACAAACAAACAATCCAGCTGCATGGAATGCATGTTTCCCTTAATGTAGGGAGTGTCAGTGAATTAAACAAATGTGTAGGCTTTTATGGTTTTAAAATAGATTCATTTCCAAGAATCCCAACACAATGTCCTACACAGGATCTAGCATTGCACCTAAGTGCCCTATCCGTTCTGTATTCATTCATTCATTCATTCATTCATTCAATTGTATTTATTGAGCACTTACTGTGTGCAGAGCACTGTTCTAAGCGCTTGGGAAGTACTAGTTGGTGACATATAGAGACTGTCCCTACCCAAACAACGGGCTCACAGTCTAGAAGGGGGAGACAGACAACAAAACAAAACATGTGGACAGGTGTCAAGTCATCAGAATAAATAGAAATAAAGCTAGATGCACATCATTAACAAAATAAATAGAGTAGTAAATATGTACAAGTAAAATAAATAGAGTAATAAATCTGTACAAACATATGTACAGGTGATGTGGGGAGGGGAAGGAGCTAGGATTGGGGTGATGAGGAGGAGGAGATGAAAAAGGGGGCTTAGACTGGGAAGGCCTCCTGGAGGAAGTGAGCTCTCAGTAGCTGTCACAGAGCTGAGAACAGTGCTTGACATGTAGTAATGGCTTAATAAATACTATTTAACCAAAAAAAGACAATAATAATAATAATAATGGCATTTATTGAGTGCTTACTATGTGCAAAGCACTGTTCTAAGCACTGGGGAGGTTACACGGTGATCAGGTTGTCCCACAGGGGTGCTCACAGTCTTTAATCCCCATTTTACAGATGAGGCAACTGAGGAACAGAGAAGTTAAGTGACTTGCCCGAAGTCACACAGCTGATAATTGGCGGAGCTGGGATTTGAACCCATGACCTCTGACTCCAAAGCCCATGCTCTTTCCCGCTGAGCCACGCTGCTTCTCATAATCAAATAATCAAATGGATATCATGACCCAGCTAGTAGTTAGAGTCTGCGTTAACTGAATTCCAAATACTTACTGGGAGATTTTCCCTGTGATGAGGGAACCATTTAATAAACTATTACTTCCAAGCACCGGATGGTCTCTTTCACAGTTGGAAGCGTTAATGCAGCTTCCAGAATGCCGAACATTACAGGGGACCATTTTATGCACAAGAAAAATCTGGGTGATGGTTCAGTAACTGTGACTTTGGAACTTTTTTTCCTAATTTTAACGTGTAGACCTCCCAAACCTGAACAAAGAAAGCACCATTCTGTCTTCACCCGTGACGACGTGCAAGTTCTGGTAAACAGAACTGTTTTATTTCAGTCACTGTGATGTGTATTCAACAACAACAATAACAACAAAACGTTGTAGAATATTCTGCAGAACTCATAATACATTCTTTTCCTAAAGTGCAAAACCTTTTCCCCACTACTTTTAACTATGGAATGTATGTTATTTTCCTCCTGATATCTTAGAGAAGCAGCATGGCTCAGTGGAAAGAGCACAGGCTTTGGAGTCAGAGGTCATAGGTTCTAATCCCGGCTTTGCCACTTGTCAGCTGTGTGACTTCGGGCAAGTCACTTCACTTCTCTTTGCCTCAGTTATCTCATCTGTAAAATGGGGATTAAGACTGTGAGCCCCATGTGGGACAAACTGATTACCTTGTATCCCCCTCAGTGCTTAAAACAGTGCTTTGCACATAGTAAGTGCTTAATAAATACCATCATTATTATTACCATTATTATTATTAGGCTCTTGACTTCTTCCTGTTTTGAGATTTTCATGGAAAAAATTCAATTGCTTATAAAATCATCCCCCATACCTTTTTTTCCCTCTCCCTCTTGAAAGCAAGTAATCTAAAGATAGCTAAAATATATCAATACCCCAACTCCTCTTGGATTTAGAATCCAAGTGATTTTACTACAAAATTCCCTTGCCAAAAATCAGTGATGAATCTTTTTTTGTGTGGTGGCGGCAGGATATTTCGGGTAAAGGAAAAGCCCTTGAGTTTCCACGCAACTTTCTTCAACTTTTCTCCACTCTGTAGAGTGGTGGGGAAGCAGATAGTCAACCCTCTTCATTATGTTTCCAAGCTCACATTTCTGTAGGCTCAGAGTTTCCTAAATGACAAAAACCTGTGCGAAACATTACACGGGAAAAACATTTGCTCTCACAAGAGAATTTTTAATTAACAGTCGCATCTGTGCTCCTACACTATATTTTGCAAAGCTTGCAACAACTTAAACCGCATTATTAAATTATGAAAAAAGCACAAAGCCCTCAACGGACCTGTTTAGTGCTTGGAGAACTGTTGTGGAGAGATGCACTTTCCTCTAGATGCTAGGTAGGTATTGCCTAAATTTTAGGTAATGACATTATTAAATAGTTAATAGTGTAATCTTTCGAGTACCTTTTCAACGTTTATCACCTTAAAAATTAACCTGCTCTAAACTGTGGAGTACATTAAAAGATGATTTTTGAAGCTAATTAGAGATGCGGTGAGTGTGGAGCAAGCACTAGTTTTAAGAAAACAGATTGAATCAATCCTTTGAATAATGAAAATTGAAATACGGAGGAAATGGAACGGCACAAATCCTGATGAAATCTGTTGTAGGTGAAGATTATGAAAAACACTGTAGACAAAAGTGTTTTTTGCTATTGATTTATCCCTTTCTAACTCTTGTAGCAGAGAAGCATTTCTTTCTAAATCGTAACTGACCCAGTCAGTTGCTGTTTTAGCTCATCTGAAATCAGGCCCTCTGATATTTCTTCTTTAACCCTTCCCACCTTTACTGTCCTTAATTTCCTTTTCATCTCCCTTTTTTTTTTTCTTTATGCTTTTCCATCTTCCACCATAAAAGACACTTGCTGAATTCCTGGCACGTCAGACTTCCGGGCTCAAATTGGCAGCACTAATGAAATATAGGACTTGTGTCCATATTTGATATTTAACAATTAAATCCAATCTACGGAGTCCAAACACGAACTCTATCTTTATTCAATAAACTATCGGGTATTTGTGAGTGTGGGGGAGACAGTAATAGATTATTAGCTAACATATTAAGTCTCAAGCCACCTGCAGCATAATGAGTTCTCGGTTTACACAAGCGTTCACGAGATCTGACTAGGAGAAACTTGATTCTTTGCTCAGGACCTAAGACCTCTGGGTTTGCTACTCTCCAAGGTTTCCTTCAAGGTAAGCTGCAGAAACCCTGGGAAATGCTCAACATTAAGCAGAATGCTAATCTGAGAATTAACCAGCAGGGGATGGGAAGGAAAAATAGATTTTAAATGGAAATTTCTGTTGCGTAGCTAGTTAGTTTTGAAGAGACTTGTGAGGAAATTGGGATTTTTTTTTTCTTTTCACACCAATGAGGGTCAGAAAATTTTCACTTAATCATGCCATGTATGCTCAGCGATAGTTGTCATTTCTATAGAGATAAAAAATTTTTAAACCTGGAGTTCATTTTGGAAGACTTTGTGTTTTTTTTCTACTCAAAGCAGGGCTTTGTGGCCTGTCTTCAGTCCTTATTCAGAACAACGACAAAAAAGAGGAAGTGGCCCGGAGCCATATCACAATGAGGATTAGATTGTAAATTAAATTATCAGATCCTTGTGGATGGGGATCTTGTCTTCCAACTCTCCTGAATTCTCATAAGTGTTTAGCGCAGTGGTGTGCATAGAAAGGTGTTCTATAATCATCATTGACTGAAGGAATACTAGATAACTCTCTTTTACCTGGGGTCAAATTATCATGACTATGGTACTGGTTAAGGACATATCATATCATCATCATCATCATCAATCATATTTATTGAGCGCTTACTATGTGCAGAGCACTGTACTAAGCGCTTGGGAAGTACAAATTGGCAACATATAGAGACAGTCCCTACCCAACAGTGGGCTCACAGTCTAAAAATCATATGCCCAGCACTGTTCTAAGCACTGGAATAGATGCAATTTAAGCAGGTTGGATACAGTCCCTGTCGCACATGGGGCTCACAAGCTTAATCCCCATTTTTCATATTGAAGAAGCAGCATGGCTCAGTGGAAAGAGCCAGGGCTTTAGAATCAGAGGTCATGGCTCTGCCAATTGCCAGCTGCGTGACATTGGGCAAGTCACTTTGCTTCTCTGTGCCTCAGTTACCTCATCTGTAAAATGGGGATTAAGATTGTGAGGCCCCCGTGGGACAACCTGATCACCTTGTAACCTCCCCAGTGCTTAGAACAGTGCTTTTCACATAGTAAGCACTTAATAAATGCCATTATTGTTATTATTCATTTCCTTCTGTGAACTGTTTCAGTTTCCTCAACCGCAAAATGGGGATTCAGTACTGTTCTCCTTCTCACTTAGGGTGTGAGCCCCGTGGCGACAGACATTCTCTCCAGCTCAATAAACTTGTGTCTACCCCAGTACTAGGATAGTGCTCGACACAGCGTAAGTGCTTAATAAATAACTAAACAAAACAAACTGCATGATAGATGAGGAATTAGGAAGAAAATCAATCAATCATATTCATTGAGCGCTTTCCATGCACAGAGCATGGTATAGTAAGCTATAGTAAGCTATAGTAAGCGCTTGGGAAAGCACAGTATAACAGAGTTTGTGGACATAGTGCCTGTCCCCAGTGAGCTTACGGTCTACAGGGGGAGACCGACATTTATGTAAATAACAGACAGCAGGATTAATATGCTTTCTAAAATGTCTTCCACATCTTTTGAGCCCAGATAAATGATTGGAGCCTTAGAGATGAGATTAGTATTGTAGAATAAAAAGACCATTTCACCACATTGGCCATTTTGGGTTTCAGCTCCTATAAGAATAACACTAATGATGGCATGTATTTAGCATTTACTGTTTTCCAAGCACTGTGCTATGTGCTGGGGTTGATTCAAGATGATCAGCTCTTTTCCCCTCACTTCACTCCCCCACACACCTTCTCTCTCCATCTAATAATAATAATAATGATGATGGCATTTATTAATAATAATAATAATGATGGCATTTATTAAGGGCTTACTGTGTGCAAAGCACTGTTCTAAGCACTGGGGAGGTTACAAGGTGATCAGGTTGTCCCACGGGGGGGGGGGGGGGGGGGGCACACAGTCTTAATCCCCATTTTACAGATGAGGTTACTGAGGCACAGAGAACTTAAGTGACTTGCCCAAAGTCACACAGCTGACAATAGGCAGAGCTGGGATTTGAACCCATGACCTCTGACTCCAAAGCCCGTGCTCTTTCCACTGAGCCTCTCTCTCGCAGGCCCGTCTTCCTCTCCCCCCTCTCTTTCTCTCCCCACTTCTTCTTTCCATATAATGAATCGTTCTCTCCCAATTGCTTAGCCATACTCTGCAAGGAAAAAAATCAGCAAAGACAGGTTTGATGCTGTATGCGCACATCCAGTTCTCCTATAATGCGGGAGTTAGGTTCACAATGAACCTCGTGTTTAGAAATACTTGTCTTCATTCATTCAATCCTATTTATTGAGTGCTTACTGTGTGCAGAGCACTGTACTTTGAAGGTGGCCCCCTTGAAAACAGTGCTGCTTGATCACAATGGTTCTACTGTTTATTTGTTCTGAAGATAACATGTTATCTTCTGTTATCTGATCCATGGTACATAGATACCATGTATTGATGTATTTGTATCTACTGTATCTATTTAGGGAGTTGCACACTAGTAGAAGAATCATGTCTTCCCTAGCCTAAAACAAAGAAACAAACAAAAAACCCTCTTTCAATCTTATGGCTCCCTCCTGTAATCACCCAATATCCCTCCTACCGTTCCTCTCCAAACTCCTTGGGCAAAATCGCTACCCCCACTTCCTCCACTTCCTCTCCTCCAATTCTCTCCTCAACCCTCTCCAGTTTGGCTTCAGCCCCCTTCACCCTACCTTGGATCCCACAGCAATTTTACGTTTGTAACTGTAATTTATTTTAATGTATGTCTCTTCATTTAGACTGTAAGCTCTTTGAGGGTAGGGAATGTGTCTATCAACTCTTGTATAGTATTCTCTTCCAAGTAATAATAATAATAATCACATTTATTAAGCGCTTACTATGTGCAAAGCACTGTTCTAAGCGCTGGAGAGGTTACAAGGGGATCAGGTTGTTCCACAGGGGGCTCACAGTCAATCCCCATTTTACAGATAAGGGAACTGAGGCACAGATAAGTGAAGTGACTTGCCCAAAGTCACACTGCTGACAATTGGCAGAGCCTGGATTTGAACCCATGACCTCTTACACCAAAGCCCGGGCTCTTTCCACTGAGCCCCACTGCTTCTCAGTACAGTACTTGCTTCTCAGCAAGTACTTAGTACAGTGCTCTGTATACAGTAAATGATAATAATAATAATAATAATAATAATAATAGTATTTGTTAAGCGCTTACTATGTGCCAAACTGTTCTAAGCACTGGGGTAGATACAAGGTAATCACATTGTCCCACATGGGGCTCACAGTCTTAATCCCCATTTTACAGATGAGGTAACTGAGGCACAGAGAAGTTAAGTGGATTGTCCAAAGTCACACAGCTGATAAGTGGTGGGGCTGGGATTAGAATCCATAACCTCTGACTCCCGAGCCCATGATCTCTCCACTAAGCCACACTGCTTCTATTAGGGAATGGGACTATCAACTCTGGTATCTTATTCTCTTCCATGCTTTTAGTACAGTGTTCTTCTTACAGTAACTGCTCAATAAATATGATTGAAGAATAGTGTCCAATTTCCTCACAGTTTGTTATCCATAAGGCATGTGGAAACACACAGTATTGAAGAACAATGTGTGTGCATAGATTTATGGATATATACTCACTGTCGCAAGTGATATTCTTTAGCCCAGTTGGAGCCAATCCAGTTGCCCAAAGATACAGGCAGAAACTGAGGAATTCTTCTAAAACACTATGCAGTTTTCTCATCCAGCTCTCTCTCAGAACACAATATTTTCATTGCTCGATAAGAGCTGCTGGCTCACGTTAATCTCCGCATGTCGAAGTCTGGACTCCAAAATTGCAGTATACTGAATCAAAAGGAAGCAGTGTTGCTTAGTGGACAGAGCAAGAGCCTGGAAGACAGAGAGACCTGGGTTCTAATCCCACTTGTCTGCTGTGTGGCCTTAGATAAGTTACTTTGCTTCTCTGTACCTGTTTCCTCATGTATAAAATGAGGATTGAGACTGTGAGCCCCATGTGGGACAGGGACAGTGTCCAACTGATAGCTTCTGTCTACCCCAGAATTTAGAAGTTTAGAACAGAACTTGACACACAGTAAGGGCTTAACACATAGTGTTTGACACATAGTAACTGCTTAACACATTATTATTGTTATTATTATTATTATTAGGGACAGGATGGTTTTGTACCAAAACTCCTTCACTCACCCTTGACTTTTCATTCATTCATTCAATCATATTTATTGAGCGCTTACTGTGTTCAAAGCTCTGTATTAAGCACTTGGGAAATACAATTCAGCAACAGATAGAGACGGTCCCTACCCAACGCTGGGCTCACAGTCTAGAAGGGGCTGTAAGCCCATTATTGGGTAGGGACCGTCTCTATTTGTTGCCGATTTGTACTTCCCAAGCGTTTAGTAAAGTGCTCTGCACACAGTAAGCACTCAATAAATATGATTGAATGAAAGGGGGAGAGGAGGAGCAGAGGAAAAGTGTGGGGCTCAGCCTGGGAAGGCCTCCTGGAAGAGGTGAGCTCTCAGCCTTCTGCCTGAGCACTTTTTTTCTGACTGCTGCCATTCACTGAGAACTTCCTCTACATTTCCCACCCTCTCCAGTGAAGAGACTGCAGAATTCCTTTCTCATCCAGTGGGGGTAAAAAAGAAATCCTGAAAATATCCAAATAGAACATGGCTTAGGAGTTGATGAATTGGAGGCCGAAATGGTTCAGCTCTTCCCTCCAGTTCCCTTCCAGTGTTTAATTTTCCACAGAGAGTATGGAAAGCGTATTTACATTTGATTAGCGTCTTTGATTTTGATCTGAAGAAGGCCCAGTAGGTAATGAATGCCCCTACCAATGAAGGATGGATGAAATCGAGATTAATTTTATCTGGGTTCTTGACCCAGGCTTCTTTCCACCTCTTCTTGGAGGCAGACAGTGCTTCAGTTTAATTGCGGACAAGGAGAGGGCTGCCTTCTTCCTCCAGTCTTGGTTTCCTCCTTTTAAGTTTGCCAGACAAAGTGATCTTCCTATTGGTTTGCCAAGTAGTGAACTCCCAGCCTGCTCCCTGCTGGATCCAGGCAGTGGTCGTTCATTAATTCATTCAATCAGATTTATTGAGTGCTTACTGTGTGTAGAGCACTGTACTAAACACTTGGGATACAACAATAAACGACGACAACTCCCCCTTTTAGATTGTGAGCCCCCTGTTGGGTAGGGACTGTCTCTATATGTTGCCAATTTGTACTTCCCAAGCGCTTAGTACAGTGCTCTGCACATAGTAAGTGCTCAATAAATACGACTGATGATGATGACAATCCCTGCCCACAGCAAACTCACAGTCCTGATTCCTCAGGAGTTTGAAGAGCAAATAAAATCAACTCTGAAATCACCCACTGTTGTATGAATGCAAAGCAGCATGGCTCAGTGGAAAGAGCATGGGCTTTGGAGGCAGAGGTCATGGGTTCAAATCCCCGCTCTGCCAATTGTCAGCTGTGTGACTTTGGGCAAGTCACTTAACTTCTCTGAGCCTCAGTTCCCTCATCTGTAGAATGGGGATTAAGACTGTGAGCCCCCCGTGGGACAACCTGATCACCTTGTAACCTTCCCAGCACTTAGAACAGTGCTTTGCACATAGTAAGCACTTAATAAGTGCTGAGAAGCAGCGCGGCTCAATGGAAAGAGCACTTGGGAAAATTCTCTTGGGAAACCTATCTGCTCACATGGGATCTGTTTCCCAAATCTGTTCCCATTATTTACCCTTGTTCCAGCCCCACAGCGCTTATGTCCATATTCGTAATATATTTATGTCCATCTCCCCCTGTAGATAGTAAGCTCATTTTGGGCAGGAAATGTGTTGCCAGCTTGTACTTCCCAAGCACTTAGTACAGTGCTCCGCCCACAGTAAGCGCTAAATAAATACGATTGAATGAATGAATGCTTGTTTATTGTTATATTGTACTCTCCCAAGCACTTAGTACAGTGTTCTGCCCACAGTAACCACTCAATAAATATGATTAAATGAATACCCCTAGGCAAATGACTCCTTATCTACCTCTCTAGACTGGACACCCTCTTTCCTTTTGGGGGATGACATCACTTTTTCTCTTGCCCCCCAGGATAGCTACACAGATATGTTCTACTGGAAAGTGAAGATCATCACGTCGAAAACTAAATCTATCTTCTCTCCTTAACCCACTCTTTTTCCTAAATATCCCAGCTCTGTCTACAAAGCCATCAGCTTCTCCATTCCAGTGCGTGTCCTTCGCAGACATGAAATGTGTCACTTTGATAGGCTGAACTTTGTCAAGTGGGTAGTAGACTCCATTGCCCTAAGTAGGTGCTCAATAAATTTATTCAATCGTATTTATTGAGCACTTACTGTGTGCAGAGCACTGTACTAAGCGCTTGGGAAGTACAAGTCGGCAACCTATAGAGATGGCCCCTACCCAACAATGGGCTCACAGTCTAGAAGTCAGTAAATGCTGCTGCTATTATTACTACTTTCTGGTCTGGCATTGCAAAGCAGCTTTGCCTAGTGGATAGAGGACGGCCCTGGAAATCAGAAGGACCTGAGTTCTAATCCTGGCCCCGCCACTGTCTGCTGTGTGACCTTGGGCAAAATCACTTAACTTCTCTCTGCCTCAGTCCTTCGTACAGAGCTTAGTACAGTGCGTGGAACATTGTAAACGCTTAACAAACACCATGAAAAATATATTAGTAAAGTACCATGCTTCTAGAAAATGAATTGAGTCTAATTCCATTGTATCATGACTTTCTTCTGGGTATGTAATGAGTCAAAATGTTTACAACTTAGAAGTGAAAACTTATAATTACACAGACTTTTGATGTATGGAGGATTTCATAGTTGTTGCAAACATTCTTTTGGAAAGATACATTGAATATTAAATTTCCCCAACAGTAGAGCTACAGATGTTTTTCTTTTTCTATCTCTGAGGATTTGACAGGCGTTTCTGGTCAAAGCAGTGTAATTACTTGTGTTTTCTACATGGTTCTTGACCCCGCCTCATGGTCGCCTTCCAATATCTCCTCAGGGAATCTTCTCTGTCACTGGCCTTCTATACAAAGTGACTGCATTTTATGTACTCCACAGAGTGTTGTGTAAAATTAAGTTGACACAGAAATGAACAAAGATAACTGAACTGCCAACTTTGGAAGAAAGAATGTAATCTATCAAATCATAACTTTTCCTCATAACTTGCAGAGCTTAGTTTACCCTGTGTAGTAGTATACCAGGAGAAGCAGCACAGTTTAGTGGTTAGAGCACAGGCTTCAGAGAAGAACCTGGATTCTAATCCCGGCTCTGCCACTTGTCTGCTGAGTGACCTTGGGTAAGTTGATGAACTTCTCTGTGCCTCAGTTAACTCAACTGTTAAATGGGGATTAAGAATGTCAGACCTTATGTGGGATATGGACTGTGTCCAACCTGATTATCTTGCATGTACTCCATCGCTTAGTACAGTATTTGGAACATAGTAAGCACTTAGCAGATGCCATTGGTATTAAGAGGGATATTTAGAGAGAACTAGTTGGGTGCAAATTCCTGTTCTAAGCATATGGGAGACTACCTAAGATTCATAACAATAATCATAATAATGATGGTATTGATTCATTCATTCAATCGTATTTATTGAGCGTTTACTGTTTGCAGAGCACTGTACTAAGCGCTTGGGAAGTACAAGTTGGCAACATATAGAGATGATCCCCACCCAACAACGGGATTTAATTGTATGAACTAACTACTACGCTCCTTTAAGCTGTGAGGTAACTAAGAGCTGATCAGACACAGTCCCTTTCCCATCTGGAATTCACTCTCTAAGTAATGATATTAGGAGTAATGATAGTATTTGTTAAGTGCTTACTTTGTGCAGAGAACTGCACTAAGCACTAGGAGAGAATATCCACATTGGAAACAGTCGTGGAGAGCAGGTATTCTACTTCTAGACGTGAGCCCATTGATGGGTAGGGATTGTCTCTATCTCTTGCCAAATTGTACTTTCCAAGTGCTTAGTACAGTGCTCTGCACACTGTAAGTCCTTAATAAATATTGAAGCCGCATGGCTCAGTGGAAAGGGCCCGGGCTTTGGAGTCAGAGGTCATGCGTTCAAATCCCGGCTCCACCACTTGTCAGCTGGGTGACTTTGGAGAAGTCACTTCACTTCTCTGGGCCTCAGTTCCTTCATCTGTAAAATGGGGATGAAGACTGTGAGCCCCCCGTGGGACAACCTGATCACCTTGTATCCTCCCCAGTGCTTAGAACAGTGCTTTGCACGTAGTAAATGCTTAATAAATGCCATCATGATTATTTAATATGATTGAATGAATTTTACAGAAGAGGAAACTGAGACACTGAGAAATTGTAAGTGGCTTGCCCAAGGTGTACAGCAAGGCAAGTAGAATTTGGGACTACAGTGATAATTGTGGTATTTGTTAAGCACTTTGTGCCAAGAAGTGTTCGAAGCCCTGGGATAGATACAATATATTCAGATTGGAAAAAAAGACCCAGGCTTCTTGACTCCCAGTTCCTGGCTCTTTCCATTAGTGCACCCTTTGGAGGGACAAATGTAGAATTCTTTACAAACCAAGTCAGATTAAATATCATATTGACTTACATAATTACCTTGACTGTATCATTTCTCCACTCTGGTTTCAATAGGAAATAAAATGTTATTTTTTGTACCACAGAATTGTGAGAAGTGATACACATCCTTGCACTTGGATTTGTACCCTTTATTCATGCCACCCTCAGCCCCACTAGCAGTTATATAAATATATATAATTCATTTATAGTTTATTTTAATGTCTGTCACTCCCTCTAGACTCTAAGCTCCTTGTGGTCAAAGGGTCATGATTACCAACTCTGTGATACTGTTAATCTCCCAAGTGCTTAGTGAAGTGCTCTGCACCCAATAAACATTCAATAACTATCATTGATTAATTGGTAATAATAATAACAGCATTTACTAAGAGCTTACTACGTGCAAAGCACTGTTCTAAGCACTGGGGAGGTTACAAGGTGATCAGGCTGTTCCACAAGGGGCTCACAGTCCCCATTTTAGAGATAATGATAATAATAATGATAATGGCATTTGTTAAGTGCTTACTATGTGCAAAGCCCCGTTCTAAGCGCTGGGGATCATTTTACAGATGAGATAACTGAGGCACAGAGAAGTTAAGTTAAAATGGGGATGAAGACTGTGAGCTCCAGGTGGGACAACCTGATCACCTTGTATCTCCCCAGCCCTTAGAACAGTGCTTTGCACATAGTAAGCACTTAACAAATACCATTATTATTATTGTCATTACTATTATTATTATCATTAAGTGACTTGCCCAAAGTCACACAGCTGATGATTGGCAGAGCCGGAATTTGAACCCATGACCTCTGACTCCAAAGCTCGTGCTCTTTTCACTGAGGCACGGTACCCACCTTACCAGGGCAGGAAGAGACGCATGAGGATAAGAATATGTAACACAGCACTGTGGAGGAGTTAATTACCTAATGAATTAATTCTGACTGGAAGTCAGAAGGTCACAGGTTCTAATCCTGGCTCTGCCACTTGCCTGTTGTGTGACGGTGGGCAAGTCACTTCACTTCTCTGGGTCTCAGTTCCCTCAACTGTAAAATGGGGACTGAGACTGTGAGCCCCACATGGGACAGGGACTGTGACCAACCCAATTCACTTGTATCCACCGCAGTGCTTAGTACAGTACCTGACACATAAAACTGCTTAACAAATGTCACATTTATTACTATGTGCAGAGCACTGTTCTAAGCACTGAGGAGGTTACAAGGGCTCACAATCTTAATCCCCATTTTAAAGATGAGGTAACTGAGGCACAGAGAAGTTAAGTGATTTGCCCAAAGTCACACAGCTGCTAAGTGGAGGACATTAGAACCCATGACCTCTGATTCACACAGATCACACAGCTAGCGATTGGCCGAGTCAGGATTAGAACCCCGGCCCTCTGACTCCAAGGTCTGTGCCCTTTTCACTAGACTATGCTGCTTGTCTGCTGCTCTCAAGGCACTTACTGTCACAATTACCCTTTTAAGTGCCTTTCCTACCCTCTCTTTCCCCACCTTGTTTGTTTTAATAATAATAGTAATGATGGCATTCATTAAGTGCTTACTGTGTACAAAGCGTTGTTCTAAGCACTGGGGAGGTTACAAGGTGATCAGGTTGTCCCATGGGGGGCTCACACTCAATCCCCATTTTACAGATGAGGTAACTGAGGCACAGAGAAGTGAAGTGACTTGCCCAAAGTCACACAGCTGACGGGTGGCAAAGACAGGATTTGAACCCACGACCTCTGACTCCAAAGCCCGGGCTCTTTCGACTGGGCCACGCTGCTTCTTTTCCTCCCTTTGGTAGATTTCCTACTTATATGACCCTTGCAATATTCCCATCCCAGTTTAAATGTTACAAACATTAATCTTAAAAGTGGAGAAATGATGCGGTGGGGTAACAGATTTTACAATTGATTATTCTTAGAGGACAAGGCAGGGTATATATACACATGGAATTGCAAGGTTGCCATCTACCCTATTAAGTCAGTAAGAAAGTTAATCATGGATAATAATGTCCTTGCACTACCTGAGAAATTCTAATATACCTTCTTTCTTCCTGACTATTGGAGGAAGCCGTATGGCTAGAGAGAGAGAGAGACAGAGAGAGAAATACTGAGAGATAGAGCGAGAGATTTCTTGCCCCCCTTCTTTCCATGTCATTTTTGTTGTTGTTGTTGTTAAAGTGTGAACTATGTGCCACTGTACTAAGGTCTGGGTTAAATGCAAGTCCCACGTGGGGCTCACAGTCTTAATCTCCATTAGCAGATGAGGGAACTGAGGCCCAGAGAAGTGAAGTGTTTAGTCAAGGTCATAGAGGAGACAAGTAGCAGACCCATGCCCTTCAATAGGCCTGAAATTTGTAAAATGATAGTGCACCCAGTGGTCATTATATAACCTAAAAATATGACAGAATAATAACAAAGATAATTAAGATGGAAGGGTGTAGCTAGCCGTGGCTTAGCGGAAAGAGCCCGGGTTTGGGAGTCAGAGGTCATGGGCTCTAATTCTTCTAATTCTCTAATCCCCCTTCTAGACTGTGAGCCTGCTGTTGGGTAGGGACTGTCTCTATGTGTTGCCGACTTGTACTTCCCAAGCGCTTAGTACAGTGCTCTGCACACAGTAAGTGCTCAATAAATATGATTGATTGAGTAGCTGTGTGACTTTGGCAAGTCACTTAACTTCTCTGGGCTTCATTTACCTCATTTGTAAAATGGGGATTAAGACTCTGAGCTCCACGTGGGACAACCTGATTGCCTTGTATCCACCCCAGTGCTTAGAACAGTGCTTGGCACGTAATAAGTGCTTAACAAATACCATCATTAATATTATTATTATTATTATCATTATTATTATTATTCTGTACTTCAGGTGCCTAGTACAATGTAGCATATCGAAAGTGGGCTTAATCAGTATTACTATTACTACGACATATTAAGTGATTCTAATAATGTTGAACAATGGGGTAGATGCAGGAGAACCACATTCATTCATTCACTTGTATTTATTGAGCGCTTAGGGTGTGCAGATCACTGTACTAAGCTCCTGGGAGAGTACAACACAATAAACAGTGACATTTCCTGCCTATAACGAGTTCTGACCCACACGAGCATCACAGCTTCAGAGAGTGAGGGACAGTTAAATTATCTCCTTTTTACAAATGAGGAAATGGCGGAACAGAGAGGTTACGTGACTTGCCCAAGGTCACAGAGCAGGCCAGTTCCAGAGCAGGTCAGAAACATGTAACTGACTTGCTCCTTCTTCTGTAATGACATCTGTACCTGACAAGAATTTGTATCCCGGTCATCCAAGTCCGGCTTATATCTGGGTGCTATACTTAGCATTACAGGCCGTAAATTACCCAGCCAACTACCAAGTTGAATAATGGATGTTCTGCTAAACCATATGGCGTGGCTCTACTAAAAAGGATTCTTGGTTTTTCAAATGGAAAAAAAAAAAACCAAAAACCTCTGTTAGCCCATCCATCATAGCCTAGCTCACGGCATCTCGTTTGAGAATCTAAATGCTGTACTACTCTTAGACTCCCCCTTTTAGACTGTGAGCCCACTGTTGGGTTGGACTGTCTCTATATGTTGCCAATTTGTACTTCCCAAGCGCTTAGTACAGTGCTCTGCACATAGTAAGCGCTCAATAAATACGATTGATGATGATGATGATGATTCTGAGCCCCATGTGGGACAGGGATTGTGTACGGCCTGATTACCTTGTAGAACAGTATTTGACTCATAGTCAGCAGTTATGGCAATAATTATGGCGTTGTGAACCTGTTGTTGGGTAAGGGACTGTATATGTTGCCAAATTGTACTTTCCAAGTGCTTAGTACAGTGCTCTGCACACAGTAAGCACTCAATAAATACGATTGAATGAATGAATGCTTACTAGGTGCCACTTAGTATGTACTAAACGCTGAGGTGGATACAGAAAATCTGTTTAGAGACAGTCCCTGTCCCACATGGGGCTCACAGTCTCAATCCCCACTTTACAGATGAGGGAACTGAGGCCCACAGAAGTGAAGTGATTGGCCCAAGGTCACACAGCAGACAAGTGGCGGGGTCAGGATTAGAACTCACGACCTTCTGACTCCCAGGCCCATGCTGCAATAGAGAGAAGCAGCATGGCTCAGTCGAAGGATCCCAGGCTTTGGAGTCAGAGGTCATGGGTTCAAATTCCGGCTCTGCCAACTGTCGGTTGTGCGACTTTGGGCAAGTCACTTCACTTCTCTGTGCTTCAGTTCCCTCATCTGTAAAATGGGGATTAAAACTGTGAGACCCCTGAGGGACAACCTGATCACCTTGTAATCTCCTCAGTGCTTAGAACAGTGCTTTGCACATAGTAAGTGCTAACAAATATCATCAGTATTGTTGTTGTTATTATTATTATTAGTAGTAGTAGTAGTAGTATTATCATTATTATTATTATTATTATACTAGCATGGCTCAGTGGAAATAGCCCAGGCTTTTATTTGTTAATATGTTTGGTTTTGTTGTCTGTCTCCCCCTTCTAGACCGTGAGCCCGCTGTTGGGTAGGGACCGTCTCTATATGTTGCCAACTTGCACTTCCCAAGTGCTTAGTACAGTGCTCTGCACACAGTAAGCACTCAATAAATACAATTGAATGAATGAATGAATTTGGAGTCAAAGGTCATGGGTTCTTATCCCTGCTCCCCCACATGTCTGCTGTGTGACCTTGGGCAGGTCACTTAATTTCTCTGAGCCTCAGTTACCTCATCTGTATAATGGGGATTACGACTGTGAGCCCCACGTGGGACAACGTGATCACCTTGTATCCCCCAGCGCTTAAAACAGTGCTTTGCACATAGTAAGCTCTTAATAAATGCCATCATTATTATCACTGCTACTATTACTACTCTTGGCTTTTTTACACTGTGATTTTTTCATCCCATGCTAGTGTGCTTTCTTCAGTACTGTACTTTTCCAGTGACCAGAAGCTCTGGGGAGTATATTTCGGGGCTTCAGTACAACAGTATTTTGGAAGTGTTCTACAGTGAGGAAAGGGAAGTTGTAAATCAACCGAGGTAGTAGTAACAGTGATATTTACTAAGTATTTATAATAATAATAATGGTGTTATTATACCTCCAGACTGTAAGCTTGCTACGAGCAGGGAGTGTGTCTATAAACTCTGTTGTAGTGTGCTCTCCCAGTGCTTAGTGCAGTGCTTTGCACACAGTCATCATTCAATAAAGACCATTGATGATGAGCTTGTGGAGTACTTACCGTGTGCCAAGCGTTCTGCTAAACAGAGTGCTAGATTCAAGATAATTATATTGGAAGCAATCCTGGTCCCGCGTGGAGTCTGTCGCTTAGCCAGGAGAACGACCAGGTATTTAATCCCGATTTTACAAATGAGAAAACTGAGAAGTGAAGTGACTTGCCCAAACTCACACAGCAGGTAAATAGCAGAGCAGGGATTAGAACCCAGGTCCTTTTACTCCCAAGTCTGTGTTCCTTCCTATATTCAAAACACTGGATGAAGTATTGGGATAATAACCAGGGTACAGATTAGTCACGGGATTCCAATCTAAATGGGGGTAAACAGAAATGAAGCACAAGAGAAGTGAAACATACACACAAAAATAAAACAAAAAATGAAAAAATAAATAAATTGACAATCCAAGAGTAGTGTGAAGCCAAGTAGCTAAACACGGTAACATACTATAGACTCTAAACTGACGGTGGGTAGGGGATGTGTCTTTTTATTGTTATATTGCATTCTCCCAAGAGCTTAGTATAGTGCTCTGCACACAGTAAGGGCTCAATAAATACGACTGGATGAATGAGAATAACTAGGACCTCTCCCCTTCAAGCCGTTTGCTTTTAAGAGTTTGACAAACTGCTGCTCATTTTAGGTGACAGTAGAACTAGAGGTCTAATTCGGACAGATATACTTTTATTAGGACAGAATGGCCAAATTAAAATCATTTGGAAGTGTGACTACAAAATGAACAGAGAGTTCATCAAAGTAATTTATTTGCTTGAATTCCAGGTCTTCACAGAATTCATTTGACTTGGCGCAGGCTAAACCTGTTCTCCTTCCTACTTGAGATTGGAAGCTCATGAGGGAAAAGGACAATGTTAGAGCTAATTAACTTGTATCTTGCCCAGCTGTTAGTACAGTACTTGGCACAAAGTAAGCACTTTGTAAAAGTCATAATTTTTACTCAATTATTGAGGAATATTTTAAAGGCCATCCCTATTTCTAGGGTATTGTTGGAGATTGTGTAAACCTGGTTGGAAATTGTCTTGTTTCTTGTCTGTTTTGTCTGAAAACTAAGGAGCAGTGTGGCCTAGATGAAAGAAGTAGTGGCATGGAAGACAGAGGAACTGGGCTCTAATCCTGGTTCAGCCACTTGTCTGCTGTGTGATCTTGCGCAAGTCACTTAATTTTATCTGTGCATCAGTTACTTTATATGTAAAACAGGGATTAAGACTGAGAGCCAGGAACTATGTCCAACCACTTATCTACCCCAGCACTTTGTACAGTGCTTGATACATGGTAAGCACTACACAAATATGATTTTTCAAATGTGGAATTTTTTCCCACACCTTTATTACTGAACATAAAGACACTACATTGGTTGTAGGGTTACTGCAAAGAATCCCAACTCTAAAAATATGATTTAGAATTGTTCCCTTTCTTCATTTTCCATTTTCTAAAATTTTTCCATAATAAGATCTGAGTGCATTTCTCTCCAATTTTCCATTTTCTTGTGCTGTTGCTCCTTGATGCTGTGTGATTCAAATGGAAAATTGGGAAATTTCCATTATCGCTATCACTAGGGGCCTTTTCCTTGATGGACTTTGTGGTACCTAGGATTCCTCAAGGGGCCATTCTGGACAACAAGTAACAAGAGTAGAGGGCTTTATTGGTGGGTTACGGTATTTATTAAGGTCATGTGACCCTTGGGGTCCATGATTCTGAGAGACCAGAGAAGGTTTTATCTTCATTTTTCAGTTGAGAAAACCGAGGCCCAGAGAGGATAATTGTCTTGCCCTAAGTCACACAGAAAATCAGCAGCAGAGATGGGATTAGAAGGTGGTTCTCCTGTTTGATTCTCATGCTCTTTCAACTGGGCCATGATGCCTCTCTTGATTGCCTTGCTCATAACAGAGCAGCGTGGAGAAGCAGCGTGACTCAGTGGAAAGAACACGGGCTTTGGAGTCGGAGGTCACAGGTTCAAATTCTGGCTCCACCAATTGTCCAGCTGTGTGACTTTGTTCCTCTGTCTTCTCTGTGCCTGTTACCTCATCTGTAAAATTGGTATTAAGACTGTGAGCCCCCTGTGGGACAACCTGATCACCTTGTAACCTCCCCAGCACTTATAACAGTGCTTGGCACATAGTAAGTGATTAATAAGCACTTAGTACAGTGCTCTGCACACAGTAAGTGCTCAATAAATACCATTGAATTAATAAATGCCATCAATATGAATATAATAAAAAAAATGACAATAATAATAATTCTGGTATTTGGTAAGCCCTTAGTATATGCCAGGCACTGTACTAAAAGCTGGGGTGGATATAAACAAATCAGTTTGGACACAGTCCCTGTCTCATGTGGAGCTCACAATTTCATTTCCCATTTTGCAGTAAGTGCTCAATAAATACAGTCGATTGACTGATTGCCCACAGCGAGCTTGCAATCTAGAGAGCACTTGGTAGATGCAAACACAATCTTACCCGACACAATCACTGTCCCACTTATGCCTTTACCATCTAGGAAGGAGGGAGAACAAGAATTGACTCCCCACTTTACAGACAGAAAAACTGAGGTGAAGAAAAGTAGTGACTTTCCCATGGTCACAAAGTAGACAAAGGGCAGACCAGGCATAAACCCCAGTTTCTCTGATTCCCAGGCATGTGTTTGTTTTCCGATTAAACCCTGTTCCTAATTGAGAAAAGATATTCTCTCTCTTACTCCTATAAAACTTTTCCAGGCACTTAGTACAGTGTTCAGCAAGAAGTGCTCACTAAGTACACTTGCTCGATTGACTGAGGAGGTTAGGGTCAATGGATAGCACTGGTGGGGTAGACAGTGGAAGGCCTTTCCTGTGTGATAAAGTTGCCCCCCCTCCCTGACTCTACCTCCCCACACTTACCCCCTGCTGTTGGCCTCTCCGTTCTGTTCTGACATGACTCTCGAGCAAAGATTTGATTTTGTCTGTGAAAAGAACCACGAGGGTACTCCCGGGAGCCAAATGGAGAGAAAATATTGTAGGTGGCTGGAAAAATGCCCCGAAAGACCATTCCCCTAATGTTCTGAAGCCCCAAAGTAGTGTCTGTCCTGTATTTTCTTCCTCAAGAGCACCATGGAATGTGAGAAAGGGAAAATGCTCCAATTGCTCCTAAATTAGAAAAGGCATTGCTGTATGCCTGAGATCAATCAATCAATCAATCAATCAATCATATTTATTGAGTGCTTACTGTGTGCAGAGCACTTTACTAAGCGTTTGGGAAGCACAAGTTGGCAACACATAGAGACGGTCCCTACCCAACAGTGGGCTCACAGTCTAGAAGGCGGAGACAGAGAACAAAACCAAACATATTAACAAAATAAAATAAATAGAATAGATATGTACAAGTAAAATAAATCAATAGAGTAATAAATATGTACAAACATATATACATATATACAGGTGCTGTGAGGAAGGGAAGGAGGTAAGGCGGGGGGGAGGGAGAGGGGGGAGGAGGGGGAGAGGAAGGAGGGGGCTGAGATGTCTGAGATTCCGAGTCTGAATGTTACAAAGTCGATATCCTGAAGTCCCTTTAGCTTCCTTATTTTCCCCTCCCTCGTATAGGGAAGGTTAGCTTCCTAGAAGAAGTGAACTTTCAGTTAGCTCAGTCAGAGGGCTTAACAAGCTTTCCAGCAAGGGAATAAATTTAGCTTGTCTCTTAATTCCCCAACCCTATTCCTCACCCACGAGCCTGTCATCTCCCCTAAAAGCGCTTTGTAGCCTTGCATTTACGCAGACTAAAAACGAAGCCACAAAGGGAATGAAATCAGCCTCACCTACTCATTGAACTAGGCTGAATTAGTTGAAATATATTTTTCAACATTTACTATCGGTAGGAAATGGTCGTTTTATCTGTGACTTTGCTAGTGAGAGATAAACGCTGTCGTCGTAATGTTAGATCGGTAAAAAATAGTTCAGGAACTTTTCTATAGCTCCATGAGATTTTCCAGATGCAAGCCTATCTATTCCAAAACTGTGCTCAGAGGATGGAGCTAAGTAATAGAGCAATCACTAGTCTGCTCTCTGGTCTTAGGCAAGTCACTTCACTTCTCTGTGCCTCAGTTACCTAATCTGTAAACTGGGGATTGAGACTGTGAGCCCCATGTGGGACAGGGACTATGTCCAACCCGATTTGCTTACATCCACCCCAGCTTTTAGTACAGTGCCTGGCACAGAGTAAGTGCTTAACAAATCCCACAACGATCACCATTAAATTTCCTAATCTCCACTCCCCATCTTCAAACATATTTTTAAAATCTCACCTCCTCCAAGAAGCCTTCTTTGACTCATCCCCAGCTCCCCAAGTTTCATGAACCCAGCAGTCATCAGTAACATTTATAGATGTATATCTCTCCTCACCAATTATGCATTCATGTATGTTCAGTTACTTATTCTGACTCCTCAACACTAATGAATATATATATATATATATATATATATATATATATATTCAGTTATTTACTCTGCTATTTAGTTTGGAACTACTTTATTCTTGCTCCCACTACTTGTAAGTCATTTTTGTTCCACTTTAGATCACTTTATCCATTCTATTCACTCAGTCCATTTCACCTTGGCAGAAAATAGTAACATCCAACAGTGGTATTCACAGAATGCTTACTGTGTGCAAGACATTGTTCTAAGCACTGTGTGGGACTGGGAGAATGCAATTCTGTAGAATAGATAGACACAACCCCTGCAGTCAAAGAAAGAGCATGAGATCTAATGGATGAACTGTTATTTAGATTTCCAGCTAAATAATTATAATAATAATTATGTTTTTTGTTAAGTGCTTGCCATGCCGACTTATACTTCCCAAGCGCTTTAGTACAGTGCTCTGCACACGGCAAGTGCTCAATAAATATGATTGAATGAATGAATGAATGTGACAAGCACTATTCTAAGCGCTGGGAAAGATACGAGGTAATCAGGTTGGACACAGTCCCTGTCCCTCATGGGGCTCACAGTCTCATTCCTCATTTTACAGGAGGTAACTGCAGCACGGAGAAGTTAAGTGACTTGCCAAAAGTCACACAGCAGGGACGTGTCGGAGCCGGGATTAGAACCCACGACCTTCTGATTGCCAGGCCCGTGCTCTATCCCCGAACCGAGCTGCTTCTCGAATGTATTTATTGAATGCTTACTGTGTGCAGGACACTGTACTGACAGCTTAGAAGAATAACATATAACAATAAAACTAATTGGTAGACATATTAGAAAAGCAGCGTGGCTTAGTGGAAAGAACCCGGGCTTGGGAGTCAGAGGTCACGAGTTCTAATCCCAGCTTTGCTTCTTATCAGCTGTGTGACTTTGGGCAAGTCACTGAACTTCCCTTTGCCTCAAGTGCCTCATCTATAAAATGGGGATAAAGACTGTGAGCCCCATGTGGGACAGTCTGTTAACCTTGTATCTATCCCAGCACTTAGAACAGTGCTTGGTACATAGTAAGTGCTTAACAAATACCACCATTATTATTATAATCCTTGCCTACAGGAGCTTATAAATACCACTGATTCATGCACTGAAGCACAGCGAGACCCACGTTGACTTTGATTTTTGACTCCGAACTCAGGCCACTTGGCCTGTGAGCCTGTTGTTGGGTAGGGATCATCTTTATATGTTACCAACGTGTACTTTCCAAGTGCTTAGTGCAGTGCTCTGCTCACAGTAAGCACTCAATAAATACAATTGAATGAATTAAGCACTTGATATTCACCCCTCAGCCCCAGGACACTTCCATACCTGTAACTGCTTTACGAATAGTAATGTCTATTTCCTCCTCTAGACCATAAGCCCCTTGGAGACCTAGAATAGGTCTACCAACTCTGTTTTAATGTGCTCTCACAAGCGCTTTGAGTGTGAATGTGTTTTGCCGAAGGAGGCAATAGATAGAAAAGTTAGATAGTGAACAAATCCCTTAAACTCTCTTTTTCCCAGAGGAAGTTTATTCAAGAACAGCTCATCACAGAGCAGATACCAATTGGTCTGGATGCACTGCCCAGGTCGTTGACTACGGTAACTAGCCTCTGAGCGTGTGTGGGCTACATATGCTGAACTTTCCTGGAGGCTGCTAGAACTCCCTCACTCTCCTCTTTATTCAGGTGGAAATTACCCTTCACAAACTAGCGCTCTTGCATCTTTACTTTTCTCCTTCTGCTTTCTCTGCTCACTCTCCCACTCCTATTCAGGGCATTTTCACACACCCCCACCGCCCCCACCACCAGTGCTGTACTAGTAGCATTCAGGTAGAATGACAAGAGGTTTTGATGAACACTGGAGTGACCTGATATATTTTAAGATCACAGGACAAAGCAATATCCAGGTAATAATAATAATAATAATAATAATAATAATAATAAGGATGGTATTTGTTAAGCACTTACTATGTGCAGAGCACTGTTCTAAGCACTGGGGAGGTTACAAGGTGATCAGGTTGTCCCACGGGGGGATCACAGTTTTAATCCCCATTTTACAGATGAGGGAACTGAGACACAGAGAAGTTGTGACTTGCCCAAAGTCACACAGCTGACAGAGCCAGGATTTGAACCCATGACCTCTGACTACAAAGACTGGGCTCTTTCCACTGAGCCACGCTGCTTCTCCACACAGGCACCCCAGGTATAAGCCAACCCAGACTTCATTGGATCAGAAGTTTATAAATTTGAGCACTTTCTTCTTCCCCTTTCCTCCTTGCTCCTCATCCCCATGATTTGATTTTAGTATCTAGGACCCCTGCTTGAATGCAAGCTTCTTGAGGGCAGGGTTCATGGTACTAATTTTACTATACTCCTAGGCACTTAATGCAGTGCTCTGTCCACAGTAGGTGTCCAATTACAGTTGCTTCAACACTGAAATTTTATTGTGGAGGGTAGACTTGCCTTCTCTCTAGCAGACTGGCAAATAACAATAAGAGCACAGGAATATAAGTAATGTCATAATGCTTCAGACTTATAGTCCACTTAATGCAATATTCATACTCTGACAGTGACACGGCGATTGCTAGGGAAAAAAAAAATAGAACTTCCCTTCAGTTACTAAGCTTGTTGAAGGCAGGGGTTGTTTCTTCTAATTCTATTGTTATCACCTCCCAATCTCTCTGCATACCATCAAAGGGACCAACACAACGTGGGTGTTTGGTCCCAAGGTTTTCTAAGGTTTTTTGTTTGGTAGGGGTTTTTTTTGTTTTATTTTGTTTTTTGGTCTTTTATTTTTGAGCTGGTCTCGCAGCATTTGATCATTCCTGGTCTCAGAGAAGACTTTGAAAGTTTTCCATCAAACCTGAAATGATCAAATATGATGGTTTTCTGTCCTAATAGCTCTCCCTCAACCTCTTACCCTCTTTTTTATCCCACTACTCAAAGTGCGAAGTTGGCACTTCATCATACAGTAGGTGCAAAATAAATGCCACTGAATGATTCTAGTATTCTTTCCTGTAATCTTAAAAAAGCTAATTATGTATATGCATATACATACACTATATATATATATATATATATATATACATACACTATATATATATATATACGTACATACATTCCCCCTTCTACACTGTGAGCCCATTGTTGGGTAGGGACTGTCTCTATATGTTGCCAACTTGTACTTCCCAAGCGCTTAGTACAGTGCTCTTCACACAGTAAGCACTCAATAAATATGATTGAATGAATGAATTAATTAATTAATTGTGTTTCATCCACAAAGATGCACACTGCCTGAACAACAGTCTCTAATTCCTCCAGTGTCCTAGGCTAAAGATATAGTGAAAGCATGCATTATAAGAGAACCGCAAGTGTGTATATGTGTTTTCATTCATTCAATCATATTTATTGAGTGCTTACTGTGTGAAGAGCACTATACTAAGCACTGTACTAAGCGCTTCTCTGTTGTCTCTGTTGCCAAGTTGTACTTTCCACGTGCTTAGTACAGTGCTGTGCACACAGTAGGTGCTCAATAAATGTGATTGAATTAATTAATTAATTAATTGTGTTTCATCCACAAAGATGCACACTGCCTGAACAACAGTCTCTAATTCCTCCAGTGTCCTAGGCTAAAGATATAGTGAAAGCATGCATTATAAGAGAACCGCAAGTGTGTATATGTGTTTTCATTCATTCAATCACATTTATTGAACACCTACTGTGTGCACAGCACTGTACTAAGCACGTGGAAAGTACAACTTGGCAACAGAGACAATGTTTCTGGAAGTAATTTGTGTGTGTGTGTGTGTGTGTGTGTGTGTGTGAGAGAGAGAGAGAGAGAGACACACACACACACACACAAAAAAAAAAAAAAAAAAAAATACAACATTTCCCCAGCTTCCTCAGTCAAGCAGGCTGATTGGTTTGGAGACAGCTCCTAAGGGTGACTATCTAAGTCAGGAAGACTACAGGAGAAGTGACAGATTCCAGAGAACAAAGAGGAAGGAGACAGGGAAACGTGAGGATGAACAGTAATAATAATGACATTGGTATTTGATCACTTTTCTATGACCCAATCAATCAATGCCATTTATTGCCTGCTTATTGTTTGCAGAGCACTACGAAGTGCTTGGGAGAATTCAATACAACAGAGTCAGTAGATTTGTCCCCTTGCCCACAGCAAGCTTACATTTCTAAGCCCTGTATTAATTCCTGGGATAGATACAAGATAATCAGGTTGAACACAGTCCGTCTCTCACCTGAGCCTCACAGTCTAAGGAGGAAGAACGGGGACAGAATCCCCATTTTTCTAATGGAAACTGAGGTACAGAGAAGTTGAGTGAGTTGCCCATGGCTCTGCTGCTTGTCAGCTGTGTGACTTTGGGCAAGTCGCTTCACTTCTCTGTGCCTCAGTTACCTCATCTGTAAAATGGGGATGAAGACAGTTCAAGTGCTTAGTCCGGTGCTCTGCACACAGTAAGTGTTCAATAAATACGATTGAATGAATGAGTGAATGAAAAGACTGTGAGCCCTGCGTGGGACAATCTGATCATCTTGTATCCTCCCCAGCGCTTAGAACAGTGCTTTGCACATAGTAAGCGCTTAACAAATGCCATCATTATTATTATTATTATTGTCTGCTGTGTGACCTTGGGCAAGTCACTTCACTTCTCTGTGCCTCAGTAACCTCATGGACAAAATAAGGATTGGGACGGTGAGCTCCATGTGGGACAGGGACTGTATCCAACCTAATTTGCTTGTATCCACCGCAGCGCTTAGTACAGTTCCTGGCACATAGTAAGTGCTTAACTAATCCCACAATTTTAATTATTATAATTATCCTTAGAGGGGGAGACAGACAGTACTAGAAATAAATAAATTACAAATATGTACATAAACACTCTTCTCCCCATTTTACCGATGAGGTAATTGAGGCACAGAGAAGTGAAGTGATTTATACAGGGTCACACAGCAGACATATGGCAGAGACGGAACTATGATCAGGAAATTCAGAGAACAGTCGCAGGCCAAGTATTTCAACTATTTTACAGTTTAGGGAAGTGAAGTAAACAAAGACAGTTAATCCCGAGTGATTTGGCACATTCTAGTACACTGAGTGTTCATGTGAGTCAATCATGTGAGTCAAATCATTTAATGCAGAGTGCGAGCATAATGTGAATGCAAAACACAGTGATCTCTGGCTTGTTTCTAATCAGCATTAGAGATATGCCAAACTGTCAACAGCTCCTGAGCAATGTGAAAGCTATAGTTCTTCACACCCTTTGAGTTCATATCAATCATTGGAAAATAACTTTTTTTTTTTTCCAGAATGAGCTGTCACTATCAATTTGAATGGTGGTTGCTGAACTGGAATCTCTCCAATTTTTCAGGCAGCCGTTTGGTTCACGATATGACAAACTGAATGACTTGCAAACCCAGTTCTTAAAAAAAATCTGGCTCCCAGCCCGATTCAGTTGATAATTATTCTAAGGTTGTGCTCCTAGTTGAGGACTTGGGAGTTTCTCCAAATTGTCACAAACTCAATACTTGTGCATAAGGTATCCCTGATTCTGGACCCTCGCATGTGTCTGATATAAATCCTCTAGGCTCTGAGCTCGTTGTGAGCAGGAATGTGTTTGTTGGTGTACTGTATTCTACCTAGCGCTTAGTACAGTGCTTTGCAGATAGTAAGAGCTTAATAAATACGAATGATTGATTCGAATGATTGATATGAATGATTTGATATAAATACGAATGCAGAGTGTGAGCACAATGTGAATGCAAACCACAGTGATCTCTGGCTTGTTTCTAATCAGCATTAGAGATAAGCCAAATATATCAGAGCAGCTCACACTCTGCATTTATATTACTCTGTTATGAATACTGTTATAATTACTCTGTTATAAATACGATATAAATCTTCTAGGCTCTGAGCTTGTTGTGAGCAGGAATGTGTTTGTTGTTGTACTGTGTTCTACCAGGTGTTTAGTACAGTGCTTTGCAGATAGTAAGGGCTCAATAAATACGAATGATTGATACAAATGATTGAATGATTGATCATTCAGTCGTATTTACTGAGCCACTACTGTGTGCCAAATACTGTACTGACAGTTGCCTTCATGTTGTTTTCCCCTCTCAACTTCCCACAACTAAGCTCCTTTAGGGCAGGGGTCATATCTATTGACTCTCCTGCTTTCCCAAGTGCTCCGTGCTCAGTAAGTGTTCAATAAATACCATTGGTTGATTGGAGAAGGCAACAGAGGCAAGATATTCCCTGTCCTCAGGGCTCTTTCAATTTAATGGGAGAGATTGAATCAAGAGTGGTAGTGGGAGGAATAGGAATAGTATGCACTAACAGTTTTATCTGTGTAGAGTATTGCTTTATTGTTATTATTCTATTGCACTCTCCCAAGCTCTTAGTACCATGCTCTGCACACAGTAAGTGCTCAATAAATCCGATTGAATTGCATGAATGAATATTGTACTAAGCACTGAGAGAGAATATGGAGGTGAAAATTAGAAATGGTTCCTACCCCACTTAGTTTCAAAATTTTGAGCTCATTTCTAGACTGTGAGCCCATTGTTGGGTAGGGACCATCTCTATACGTTGCCAACTTGAACTTCTCAAGTGCTTAGTACAGTGCTCTGCACACAGTAAGCGCTCAATAAATATGATTGAATGGATGAATGAATGAATTTTGGGCAGGGAATGTGTCCATTATATTGTTATGTTGTACTCTTCTAAACACTTTGTACAGTGTTTTGCACACTGTAAGCACTCAGTAAATATGATTGACTGACTGGCTCACAACCTAGGAAGACCAGATAAATCCCATACAGTAGTTTACATATATAATAATAATAATAATAATAATTATTATTATTATTATTATTATAGCGCTTGTTAAGCGCTTACTATGTGCAAAGCACTGTTCTAAGCGCTGGAGAGGAACACAAGGTGATCAGGTTGTCCCACGTGGGGCTCACAGTCATCATCCCCATTTTACAGATGAGGGAACTGAGGTTCCGAGAAGTGAAGTGACTTCCCCAAGGTCACACAGCAGACATGTGGTGGAGCTGGAATTTGAACCCATGACCTCTGACTCCAAAGCCCGGGCTCTTCCCACTGAGCCACGCTGCTTCTCTATATAAGGATGAAGTAGCTGAATAATAATAATGATGATGATAATAATAATAATATATATCAATCAATCAATCATATTTATTGAGCACTTACTGTGTGCAGAGCATTGTACTAAGCGCTTGGGAAGTACAAGTTGGCAACATATAGAGACAGTCCCTATCCAACAGTGGGCTCACAGTCTAAAAGGGGGAGACGGAGAACAAAATCAAACATACTAACAAAATAAAATAAATAGAATAGATATGTACAAGTAAAATAAATGAATAAATAAATAGAGTAATAAATATGTACAAACATATATACATATATGCAGGTGCTGTGGGGAAGGGAAGAAGGTAAGATGGGGGGATGGAGAGGGGGACGAGGGGGATGACAAATATATATCATATTTGGTAGCCACTTATTATGTGTCAAGCATGGATTTAAGCACTGGGCTAGATACAAGCTAATCAGGTTGGACACTGTCCTTGTACCACATGAGAATCTCAATCTAAGGAGGGGGGAAATCAGGTATTTAATCTCCATTTTACAAAATGGGGATTATGTAGTAATAATAGTATTTGTTAAGCGCTTACTATGTGCCAAGCAGTGCTGGGGGAGACACAAGTTCATCAGGTTGACATTTCCCAAAGTCACACAGCTTACAAGTGGTGGAGCCGGGATTAGAACCCACAACCTCTGACTTCCAAGCCCGGGCTCTCTCCATTAAACCACGCTACTTCTAATCCTGGCTCCGCCACTTGCCCCCTGTGTGACTTTGGGCTGGTCACTTCACTTCTCTGTGCCTCGGTTACCTCACCTGTAAATGGGGATTAAGACTGTGAGTCCCATGTGGGACAACCTGATCACCTTGTATCTACCCCAGTGCTTAGAACAGTGCTTGGCATAGAGTAAGCACTTAACAAATATGATTATTATTATTATTATCATTATTGTTACAATAAAAGCAAGACATGCATTCCTTGATATGCTCACAATCTAATTATTCCTAAAAGTAAGTATAAAAGCTAATCAGGTTCAACACAATTCCTGTTCCACACGGAGCTCACAGTCTAAATTGGAGGGAGGAGGATTGAATCCCTATTTTACAGATGAGGTAATGGAGACACAGAGAAGCTAATCAGTCAGTTTATTTATTGCTTATGGTGTACAGAGTACTAAGTGCTTGGGAGTACAACCCAACAGTGCAACAGAAACAATCCAGCGCTTAGAACAGTGCTTTGCACATAGTAAGCGCTTAATAAATGCCATCATTTAAAAAAAAAAAATCCTCGCCCACAACCAGCTTACAGTCTAGATGGGGAGACAGACACTAATTATTAATAAATTATAAATAAATGAATTACAGGTGTTTTCCTAAGTGCTGTAAGCCTGGGGTGGGTGATGAGTAAAGGGAGAAATTCAGAGCGATGCAGCAGAAGGGAGTGGGAGAAGAAGAAATGAGGTCTTAGAGAAGACCTCATGGTGATATGCCTTCAATAAGGTTTTGAAGGTGGGGAGAGTAATTGTCTGTTGGCTAGGAAAAGAGAGGGCATTCCAGGTAAGAGGAAAGATGTAGACAAGTTGTCGGAGGTGAGATAGATGAGAACGAGTTACAGCGAATAGTTTGGCATTAGAGGAGCGACGTGTGCAGTCTGGATTGGAGTAAGAGAGTCATTAGGTGAGGCATGAGGGGGCAAGATGATTGACTGCTTTAAAGCCAAAGGTAAGGCCTTTCTGTTTGACATGGACTTAAATGACTTGCCCAAGGTCACGCAGCAGACAAGTGGCAGAACTGGGATTAGAACCCAGGTCCTTCTGACTCTCAAGCCCCTGCTCTATCGACTAGTCCTCACTGCTCTTTTACTTAGGTCCCACAAAGTCACCATTAACGAAAGCGATGGTGGTCACTGAAGTAATAATGTACTAAAGTAAATAGTAATTTACTTTAATAGTGAATTAGTAATTAGTAAAATAGTAAATTAGTAAAAGTAATTTAGTAAATTACTAAATAATTTACTTAGAGAAGTGACGTGGCTCAGTGGAAAGAGCACGGGCTTTGGAGTCAGAGATCATGGATTCAAAACCCGTCTCCGTCAATTGACAGCTGTGTGACTTTGGGCAAGTCACTTAACTTCTCTGGGCCTCAGTTCCCTCATCTGTAAAATGGGGATTAAGACTGTGAGCCTCCCGTGGGAAAACCTGATCACCTTGTTACCTCCTCAGCGCTTAGAACAGTGCTTTGCATATAGTAAGCACTTAATAAATGCCATTATTATTACTATTATTATTAAAGGGCCAAAAGCATTCATCAGCAGCTGAATAAACCCCATTCATCAAGTGTTATCGTCTAGAGAGGCAGCGTGGCTTAGTGGAAACGGCACGGGCTTGGGAGTCAGAGGTCTTGGGTTCTAATCCCGGCTCTGCCACTTGTCAGCTGTGTGACTTTGGGCAACTCACTTAACTTCTCTGTGTCTCAGTTACCTCATCTATAAAATGGGGATGAAGACTGAACAAATACCATCATTATTATTATTATTAGAATTAGAATTACAAAGACTAAAGTGACCTCGATTTGGCAACTGCTAAACCAAGTTGCTTTGGATGTTTGCTGAAGCCATTGAAAAAGCATGTTATGATCTGTAGTTCTGTCTTAAATTTCCCAAAGAAATGTTTTGTTTGCTTTCTGGGCAGATTTTCCTTCTTGCTAGTACATCTTGAGACCCTTTTATTTAGCATTTCTGCTGACATATTGCATGATCTTGAATCTCCTTACACTAGCAGGCAGCAAGTAGCCAAGAGCGGTCTTTTGTGTGTGTGAAGTCACTAAATGAATGAATGAACGAATGAACTCGTTTGGCTAGTTCACAGGTTTTAGCCCACACCTCCACTTTTCTCAGACTCAGTTTCTCCATTAGGAAAACTGATGATGTGACCCAGCTGACCCTCCACTTGGTAGGCAAAAGCAATTTCTGGAAAAAATAAACAAAGCAATTGGGTTAGTGACTACCCATATAAACTGTTATTATTAGCACATTTCTAATCATGTACCTAGGCCGCTCATGAATAATTCAACGGTGCATTTGATTAAGACAACTGTGGTTTCGCTCTCAACTGGAAAGGATAATTATGCCATTCATTAAGCTCTTTCCGTGTGCTGGGTGCTGGAGTAGATGTTTCCAAATAGTGAGATCAGACCCCATCCTTGTCCCATACGGGGCTCACGGTCTTGGTTTTCCCCATTTTTCGGGCGAGGAAACTAAGTCTCAGAGAGGAGAAGTGATTTATCCAAGGTCATACAACAGGCCCGTGACAGAACTGAGACTCAAATCTAGTAACAATTATGGTATTTGTTGAGCTCTATCCGCTAGACAATGCCGTTTTTCTGCTTCTCCTTAATGCCCATTTTAGCCACGTTTATAAAGCTGCTTAAGAAGTAGTGTGGCTTAGTGGGTAGAGCAAGGGCCTGGGTGTCAGAAGGACCTGGGTTCTAATTCCGAGTCTGCCACATGTCTGCCATGTGACCTTGGGCAAGTCACTCAACTTCTCTGGGCCTCAGTTACCTCATCTGTAACATGGGGATTAAGACTGTGAGCCTCCTGTGGGACTGGAACTGTGTCCAGCCTGATTTGCTTGTATTCACCCCAGTGCTTATTACAGTGCCTGGCACATAGTAAGGGCTTAAATACCAGAGTTATTATAAATTCATCTCCTTTATAGAGCTTTCTTTCTATGTATGTGAGAAGCAGCTTGGATCAGTGGAAAGAGCCTGGGCTAAGGAGTCAGACGTCGTGGGTTCTAATCCCGGCTCCACCATTTGTCAGCTGTGTGACTTTGGGCAAGTCACTTAACTTCTCTGTGTCTCAGTTTTGTCATCTGTAAAATGGGGGTTAAAGCTGTGAGCCCCACGTGGGACACCTGGTCACCTTGTATCCCCCCGCAGAACATAGAACAGTGCTTTGCACTTAGTAAGCGCTTAACAAATGCCATCACTATTATTATTATCTAGGAATTATTTTACAAATGATGTTTTATATTAATGTCTTTCTCAACCTCTAAACAGTAAGCTCAATGTGTCTACCAGCTCTATAGCATTCTGCCAAGCACTTAGTGCAGTGCTCTGTTCAGAGGAAGTGCTCATACTGGCACATAAGTGCTTAACAAATGTCATTATTATTATTATTATTATTATTATAAATACCATTGATAATGGATGATGATGATATTACCTTCTGATGCTGATATAGCTTACAGTACTGTCTCATTTCAAAATCCACTGGATGAATGTAGATTTTATCAAACATCTCTGTTCATCACCTCCTCAACCTTTGCAGGGCTTGGACTGGTTTAGAGTGATTAGAGTCCATTGTAAATTTAGCATTCAATTATGGCAGATCTGTTTAGCATGGATTCTAAGAGATTTCTGCCTTGTTAGTATAAGGCGAATTTTGATTGAATCGCAGGTGAAAGACACTGCTTTCAAAATGCTCATAACATATGGGTGCATAAAAACGTCTAATTCAAAATAGTTTACAGCTTGCTCATATTGATATTTCTATTTCATCGCAGACAGATATTGGGTTTCATCATTAGTGTATTTTGATTGGTTTGGATAATACCTTCTGGGTTTGGGGAAGTCATTAATGCACATTCCATGACTTTCTCTGGGAAGATATTTACTTCTGTGTTCTTTTGCTTATTTTCGGAGAACCAATTCAGAACAAATAGAGGAGTACGGGTGTGTACCCAAAAGGGCAAGAGCTGGCCAGAGCCGAAGCAGTTTCGTTCTAAGCCCTGAGCGTTTTGCTATCTTCCGACGTATAATTTCCATAAAAATCTCCTCTTCCCGCTCTGCACTGCAGAGACCATTTTCATTCCCCGAGGTGTCTTCCTCGATAATCTATTTTGTGATCTGTAGTGCAGGTTTCCATCACAAAGGAGTGGGTTGGGCTGATGATGAGGGTCAGTGAAGCACGGTTGCCAGGAGTATTTGGCATCAGCCCAGATTTCACATTCCCTGCCAATAGATGAGTTTGTAACAACCTCGTAAAAAGGAAATGGCAAGTCAGGTTAGACCTTTCGGCTCATATTTCATTGAGGCTCGAGAGGGGAAGGGAAATGCATACATGTGTAATAATAATAATAATGGCATTTATTAAGTGCTTACTATGTGCAAAGCACTGTTCTAAGCACTGGGGAGATTACAAGGTGATCAGGTTGTCCCACAGGGGGCCCACAGTCCTAATCCCCATTTTATAGAGGAGGTAACTGAGGCAGAGAGAAGTTGAGTGGCTTGCCCAAAGTCACACAGCTGACAAGTGGCAGAGTCAGAATTTGAACCCATGATCTCTGATTCCAAAGCCCTTGTTCTTTCCACTGAGCCATGCAGCTTCTCTAGGTGGAGGTGGAGCCCCGCACCTTCAAAGATGATGCTCATTTATTCCTGGATGAGCTTCAGTAGCCAAGATGTAAAGCACATCTGGGCGTAAAGCTGAAAGATTGTCCTTGGGTGTGCCATTCATAATATCTCTTGCCATTTGGATTTTGACCCTGGTCTCTACTGAGCTTGGTTAAACAGTAGTCATCTCATTCCCTGTGGCTACCCTCCATATTGATCTGTCCGCTGCTGCTTTTGCCCATAGTGGTCTATTCTGGTAACCTCTGGTTTGATTTTGGCGTACAGTGTTTATTTTTATTTTTTTTTAATTTGGACTTCACTGCTTTAGCCCCTCCCCATTTCATTTTCTTCAGAAGTAGCTACTTGGATATCCTTCCAAGTCCTGCTCCCCATTTGTCCCATTCAGTTGTGCTGGATCATGATGAGTATTGTTCCGACTCTGTTGCAGTGTACTCTCCCAGTCGCTTAGTACAGTGCTCTGTGCAAAGTAAGGGCTCAATAAATACTGTTGATGATGAAGATTGATGATGCTGAACGCTGCTGTGCATAGGGTTGAATCCCGGCTCTGGCAATTGTCAGCTTTGTGACTTTGGGCAAGTCACTTAACTTCTCTGTGCCTCAGTTACCTCATTTGTAAAATGGGGATTAAGACTGTGAGCCCCCCATGGGACAACCGTATCACCTTGTAACTTCTCCAGTGCTTAGAATAGTGCTTTGCACATAGTAAGCGCTTAATAAATGCCATTAAAAAAAACAAAAGAAACTATGCTGCAAACACTGTTGCTCATCTTCTTTTCCTGTGATGCTTTGAGGAGATCCTGATGGAATTACTTGGTGTGGTATCCTAGGTGGGTTTAGGTACCCTAGAAATGATAAATGCCATTAGAGATGGGCAGTCCTGGGTGTACTAAATTATAATCTTGAGGACAGGGATCATTTCTACCCATTCTCTACTGTATTGTACTCTTCCAAGTGCTTAGTACAATGATCTGCACAAAATGAACACTCATATATCACTAAGGAACTTGATTTGAGCCTGGATCCCTTATCGTCTTCCTTTGTCTACAGTCTCCAAGGACACGTGGGTCTTCTAGACTGGGTTTTTTACTTTGATTTCCTCACATTTTTGATTAGAACATTACCTTTGTGTTAGCCCTTTACTCCGAACTGGAGAAAAATAATAAGAATGGTATTTGTTAAGCATTTGCTATGTGTCAAGCACTGTGCTAAGGGCTGGGGAAGATTCAAGCTAATCAAGTTGGACACAGTCCCTGTCTTGAAAGGTGCTCCCAGACTTAATACCCAGTTTTCAGATGAGATAATTGAGGTATGGAGAAGTGAAGTCAGTAACCCAAGGTGGCACAGCAGAAAAGTTGCACATCTGAGATTAGAACTCAGGTCCTTCTGATTCCCAGGCCCATGCTCTATCCATGCTGCTTCCCATCTTAAAAAAAAAATGGATTCATGAAATCCAAGACTCTCAATCTTTCCAATGTAAGTGGTTAACAGTATGTCTACGAATAAGGCAACCAGATTTACCTGGGAGGTTGTATCAATAATTGGCATTTATTGAGTGCCTACTGTGTGCAGAGCACTGCATTAAACACTTGGGCGAGTACAATATAACAGCCTGGGTAGACATACACCCTGCCCACAAGGAGCTTACAGTTTATCAAGGCTGGGCTCTTCATTGCGTACTTCCCAGCGTCTAGTTCACTGCAGGTAGCCACTCAACAAATGTTGCTATTTCACTCCATATTTCTTCTCCTCCTTCTCTCTGTCTTTCTCTCCCTCAGTAACTTCTGCCCTCTACCTCCACAATTCCTCATTCCCCTCTGGGGACTCATTTTGTGAATGCTGAAACTAGAGGTCTCCTTCTCATGCAATACCAACAATAATAATGATAATACTACAGCTACTACTACTACTAATAGCTAGAATAATATTTAAAAATGGTTATTATGTGTCAAGCACTTGCTAAGCACCAGAGACGTGAGGTAACCAGGGGAATCATCATATCTGAGAGGCCAAAGAGCCTGAAAGAAACGTTCATTCAGTCCCAACTTTCATCAATTTAAGCCACTCCTGCTGTAGTAGAACATAACATGGTCCTCAGAGTCAGGGGATCTGACTCCTGGCTTTGCCACTCATCTGCTGTGTGACCTTGGACCAGTCACTTACCTTCTCGGTTTGCTCATCTATAAAATGAGGATTAAATCCGATTCCCTCCTAGTTTAGACTGTGAACGTCATGTGGGACAGGGACTCTGTCCATCCTGATTATCCCAAATCTACCCTAACGCTTGGTACAGTGCTCAACATACAATAAGCGCATAATTAGTACCACTATCAAATAGCCAAGGAAGCCCATGACCTCTTATAAAAATGGAAAAGCACATAACTGGCGGACAGTCAATGCCCCTTTGGCCAGCCGGAGTATTTTGCATTTCTCTAGAAAGTCTCCTACTGTGAAGGTCACTCTTCTGTTCACGAGAGACCTCTGAAGCGATCTATTAATCTAAGCTTGTTAGAGAGAGAATACACCGCTGAATAGCATGATGGATTTTCCAAATGCATTTATTTGATCACTTTTCAAAGTTATGCCTCGAGGAAACTTCACACGGGGCCCAAGTGCGAACAATTAAAAGGTTAATTACAATGGCTGCACTACACAGTTTGTATTTATTTTACAGAGGGAAGATACACGATTTGCATTTTCATGTGGCACAACCAGCAGAATTTCAAGGCTTGCCTTTACCCACCACTTGCATATCGTCTATTGATGTCTTTAAAAGTGAATTAAGAGACTAAGCTCAACGGCTCCTGAGCCAAACTGAGAGGGAACTTGCCCCCACTTTAAAAGCAGAACCCAGCACATTTCTGCCGCGTTTCGTTGCGGTATTGTAATCCATTTGAACGTGATTTATGAAAGGGGGAGGTTTGGGGAGGAGGTGAATGTACAGTCTGGTTTGCAGTATCTTAATTTAGCAGTTCTTCAAAGAACAAAACCCCGCGTCTGCATAGAAAACTTGCCTTATCTACTCCTGCAGGTCTGCGGTTTTATGTATTTATGAGTATGTTCTCAAATACATGCAAATTTATTGTTGAAATTACAGTATTTTGTTCTTTCTGATCCATATTACGGTAATTACCTTACGTGACACTTGAGTAGAACTGCTCTTGGGCTATTAGATCTGATTTGTTTATCACCCATTATTGATTTAGGGTTGTGTCTAGATAGAGTAATAGTTGATTTGAAATCTAGGTACCATTATGAAATTTATGGCTCTCAAGAGAGGACGACAAATAATAGGAAACAACTTAGTCAAATGAAAGAATTTCACTCTACGCTGCATTGCCAAATGAAGATTCCTCTAACTGCTTCCAAGCCTGGATTGAGTCTGGAGGGGTGGGAAGGTATTATAATATTATCTTCTAAAAACAGACAAATGATTATGTGCCTTTTGTGCCATTTGCATTTCAAAGTAATATACCTTCCAACGGCGGAAGAATGAAATGAATGAACATTGTGTTCCTGCAGTCGGGAATTTTATGATTTGATGCCATGGGCCCAGTGAAAAGAATAGGGTACTGACTTAATCCTGCCACCAGACATACTAAATTAGAAAGATTATCGTGGTTTAGATGGGTTGCCGATGATCTCTACCTGCTGGCTGGTTTTGGAGAGGTGTCGATCAGAACTCCCCTGTGCTGGGCAGCAAAGGCCTGGGAGAGACTACGCGGAAGGAAGTAACGGTTGGATTTTGAACAGGAAAACTCTCTGGATCCGCTACCATCATCAATCATATTTATTGAGTGCTTACTATGTGCAGAGCACTGTACTAAGCGCTTGGGAAGTACAAATTGGCAGAACAATGGCAGATGGAGAGCGGGGCGTACTGGGAGAGATGTGTCCGTGGCATCACTATGGGTTGGATACAACTCGACGGCCTAAGACAAGACAATGTGAATAATGGTAATCACCGTGCTCGTTAAGTGTTTACTCTTTGCCAGGTGTTGGGGTAGATACAAAATAGCAGCGTGGCTCCGTGGAAAGAGCCCGGGCTTTGGAGTCAGAGGTCATGGGTTCAAATCCTGGCTCCACAAATTGTCAGCTGTGTGACTTTGGGCAAGCCACTTAATTTCTCTGTGCCTCAGTTCCCTCATCTGTAAAATGTGGATTAAGACTGTGAGCCCCCAGGGGACAACCTGATCACCTTGTAACGTCCCCAGTGTTTAGAACAGTGCTTTGCACATAGTAAGTGCTTAATAAATGCCATTATTATTATCAGAGAAGCAGCGTGGCTCGGTGGAAAGAGCATGGGCTTTGGAGTCAGAGGCCATGGGTTCAAATCCCAGCTCTGCCACTTGTCAGCTGTGTCACTTTGGGCAAGTCACTTAAATACGATTGATGACTTAACTTCTCTGGGCCTCAGTTACCTCTTCTGTAAAGTGGGGATTAAGACTGTGATCCCCCCGTGGGACAACCTGATCACCTTGTAACCTCCCCAGCACTTAGAACAGTGCTTTGCACATTGTAAGTGCTTAATAAATGCCATTATTATTATTATTATTATTATTATCATTATTGTTTGCTTTGTGTGACCTTTGGCAACTCACTTCAGTTCTCTTGGCCTTGGTTACTTCATCTGAAAAATGGGGATTAAAACTGAGAGCCCTATGTGGGACAAGTACTGTGTCTGACCTTTTTACCTTGTATCTACCCCAACACTGAGAACAGTGCTTGGAACATAGTAAGCATATAACGAATACCATTAAAAATAAAATAGTAATCAGAGTCGCATAATCTTTTTTTTATGTGGGGTTCATAGTTTAAGGGGAAAGGGAAAACCTGTGTTTTTTTCCCCAGTTGGCAGATGAGGGAACTGAAGCACAGATAAGTTAAGTGATTTGTCCAAAGTCACACAGCTTCCAGGCTAATTCCACTTGGCCAAGGTGCCACCTAATTGATCTTTCAATTGATCAATGGTGCTTGCTGAGCACTTAATTGAGCATTTACTATGTGCAGGGCACTGCAGTGAACACTGGCGAAAGGACAGTACAACAGAGTTGGTCGTGATGTAACCTGCCCACAAGGAGTTTACAATCTGATCACAAACAAAATGTTTGAAGAGTTCAAGAGAGGATGACATGAAAACATTTCAGTTCATTTCGTCTTGGTCCATGACTCCTTTCTGCTTTGCAAACTTGCAATAGATCAGAGCATCTTCCTTTTGAAGAAAAAGTGAGTCAGATTCAGGGAGAGAATTTTATATATATATTAGAAAGCTAAACTATTTTCTTCTTTGGGCACGTGATCTACTGTTTACATTATTTCATCCTGTTTTTGAAATAGTTTTAAATTTAAAATTGGTAAGTCTTGGGGCAGGAAATAGGTCAATTTGTATTCTTAGACTCAGTCTCCAGGTGCTAGCATAGTGTACAATATGTATTAAGTGCTTAATAAGCATCATCACTGTTGGATTCTGTTGGGTTCCTTTTTCAGTGCCAATGCAACTCGATATTTATTAAAAGATGGAGAAGAAAAAATTCTAAAAAATTATAGTGACATAACTTACTAATATTACTATTTTAGAAACCCAGATTCCATAGAAGGATAATGTTCAGAATGACTACAATCGACTTTAATTCTGCCATACTGTAACTCCTTGATGATGATGGCATTTATTAAGCTCTTACTATGTGCAGGGACAATATCCACTAATTCTAGAATGTGCTTCCAAGTACTTAGAACACTGCTCTGTACACAGAAAGTGCTCCATACATACCACTGACTGATTGTTAAAATAATTTAAAGTTTATGGTTTTTTAAATGTATTTCTTAAACCTTTACTATGCATTAAGCACTGGGGCAGATATCAGATGATCAGTTTGGATGCAGTCCCTGTCCCACATAGGGCTTTTGGTCTGAACTGGAGGGAGGAGGATTTACTCCCCATTTTACAGATGAGGGAATCGATGAGTCGGTCAATCAGTGGAATTTATTGAGTATTTTCTTCATGCCGAGGACTGTACTGAGCTCTTGGGAGTGTACAACACGGCGGAAGTACAGATGCATTCCCTGCCCATAACAAGCTGGCAGTCTGGAGGGAAAGGGGTCATTGATATGAATAAATTAGTTATTTATTCTAATATTACTCAAATATTGCTCAAATTAGTAATGTAGAGAAGTTGTGGCTTGCCCATGTCACACACCAGACAGGTCTAGCAGTCAGAATTAGAACTCAGGTCCTCTGATCCCTAGGATCTTGCTCTTTGCATTAGGCAACACTGTTTTGATACTATTCATGCCTGATGCCTGTCTACTTGTTCTGTTTTGTTGTCTGTCTTCCCCTTCTAGACTTTGAGCCTGTTGTTGGGTAAGGATTGTCTCTATCTGTTGCCGAATTGTACTTTCCAAGTGCTTAGTACAGTGCTCTGCACACAGTAAGCACTCAATAAATATTACTGAATAAACGAATACTTCTCATAGTTTGAAAGCATTTGAAACCACTGTAGACAACTGAAAAATCTGTCACAGGGATACAAAAGAAAACTTTCTCAGGATACATATCATTTGAAAAGGGAAACTCATATGGAGGGACAAAGGAATGCATTGAGGATACTCAAAATGGGTCTTCAGGAAGCAGATATTGTGCTTATATTGTCAAATGAATTATTATACTTATTCATATTAATATCTGTCTTCTCCTCTAAATTTTTTCCTTATTGGCAGGGAACGTGTCTGTTAATTCTGTTGTATCATTCATTCATTCAATCATATTTATTGAGCGCTTACTGTATCAAACTCCCCCAAGTGCTAACTGTACATAGTAAGCACTCAATAAATATGACCGATTGATTGAACTGTATGAAATTTGGAAAAAACAAAGACAGTCTGATCGCCTGCCACCCAAGTTGTGCATCAGATGTCAATAAATAAGAATTTACTTCCTGCCTGTCTCTCTAGATCATAAATTCCTTTTGGGCAGGGATCCTGTCTACCATCTTCATTGTATTGTAATAATAATAATGGCATTTATTAAGCGCTTACTATTTGCAAAGCACTGTTCTAAGCGCTGAGGAGAATACAAGTTGATCAGGTTGTCCCACGAGGGGCTCACAGTTTTAATCCCCATTTTACAGATGAGGTAACTGAGGCACAGAAAAGTTAAGTGAGTTGCCCAGAGTCACACAGCTGACAAGCGGCGGAGAATTGATTTGAACCCATGACCTCTGACTCCAAAGCCCGTGCTCTTTCCACTGAGGCACACTGCTTCTCTAATGCTTCTGCTGCTAATGCTGCTTCTCTATTGTACTCTCCCAAGTGCACCATACATTGTTCTACACACAGTAAATGCTCAATAAGTACCACTGATTGATTCAGCTTTGGTAATTGTATTCTGAATTTTAGTTCAGTTTGATATGCCTTGCTATAATAGTATGTATTAAGTGCTCACTCTGTGCCAGAACACTGTTTTGTATTCTGTGGTAGATATACTCAATTAATAGTATTGACTGAACCTCTACTCTGTGCGGAATGCTGCAATAAGAGCTATTTGGAGAAGTAATAATAGTTATTGTGGGGGAGATACAAACAGATCAGACACAGCCCCTGTCCCCCCATCAAAGGTGGGGAGAGAGAACAGGCATTTGAACCGCATTTTGTAAATGAAAAAACAAAACAAAACAAATGAAAACAGAGGCACAGAGAAGTTAGGTGACTTGCCCAGGGCCCAGAGAAGGGAATTACTGAGGCCAAAATTTGACCAATGTCTCCTCACATCCAGTCCTGTCCTCTTTCCCCTGGAATGGCACTTCTTAATACTGTCAAATTGTACACTAGTACCAGACAAGATAATTGTTAGATATGATTCCTGTCTGCAAGCAGATTCCAATCCAGTGGTGAGATGGGTACTAAACTGAATTACAGATAGGCAGAAAAAGGATAGAGAGATGTGTACATGAGTTATAGCTTTGGTAAAAGGGTATGCAGGTATATGCAGATATGGTTCAGAAGGTTCTCTTAAGGGCTTAGACAACCCAATCGATCACTGAACACTTTGTGGGCAAGGATTAGGTCTACCATTTCTGTTATAATGTAATCTCCCAACTGTTTAGTACAGTACTCCGCCCACAGGACATGCTCAATAAATACAATTGCTTAGTATTTGAGTGCTTGCTCTGGGAAGTATACTGTACTATGCTTGGGAGAGTGCAATTGCAGCACTTGAAACATATCTCGATTTCACCCACCGCCAAGTCAACTATCGTTTCACTGTTGATCTTACGGTGCGTCAGAAAGACCACAAAGGGACAAGGCCAACAGAACTAGATGGTGGGGGCAGTAAGAGCTGGATGGTTAGACCATCGTCTATTCTGATCTAAACTCTGTCTGAAGATACCTCCCGTGGATCCTAACGTAGCCTCGAAATCACCCACACCGCCAGATTGTCGGGGAACGATTTTTCCTTTTTAATCCTGTTTTGCAGCTGAGAGACAGGAAAGCGGAGAGCAAAGAGAATGGGGAAGTAATCTGATAAGAGCTAGGTCAGAAGGAAGGGCAAAGAGAAAATGAGATGGAGATATTAGAATGATAAGTGGATTCCCTTGTCTCTTTCCTCTTTCTCGTTCAGTCCCTGAACTCGGTCGGATGTTCCATCTTTTTTCCCCCCCTTTCTTCCTCCTGTCTGATGTCTCTATCTGTGTCTCCTCTTGTTGGAAGTCTATGGCTTTAGGAAGCAGTTTGAGGAGGAAACAAGAACCGCATAGAATCAGTCAATCAATCGCATTTATTCATTCTTTCATTCAATAGTATTTATTGAGCGCTTACTGTGTGCAGCGCACTGTACTAAGTGCTTGGGAAGTACAAGTTGGCAACATATAGAGATGGTCCCATTGAGCACTTACTGTGTGCAGAGCATTGTACTAAGCTCTTGGGAGAGTACACTACAGTGATAAGAAATATAATATAAAATAATGTAATAATTATGATGGTACGTGTTAAGCACTTACTGTGTGCTAAGCACTGTTCTAAGCACTGGGGTAGATACAAGGTAATCAGGTTGTCCCACAGGAGGCTCACAGTCTTAATGCCCATGTTACAGATGAGGTAACAGAGGCACAGAGAAGTTAAGCGACTTGCCCAAAATCACACAGCTGACAAGTGGCAGAGCTGGGATTAGAACCCACAGTGAGCTTACTTTCTAGAGGAGATGCAGTAGCATGAAACTGAACATCAATTTGCCGGTAGATATTGTAATTATTTCAATAAATCGATGGAACATTTACCAAGTGTGAGAAGCACTCAGGAGAGTTCAATGGAGTAGGTAGATGTTATATAAACTTAATTATCATTATTATTGTTATTATTATTAATAATAGCTATTAGACATTATTTATACCTTCCCACAAATCATTTAAATGAGTTATTGGTTGCTGAAGCAGCGTGGCTCAGTGGAAAGAGTCCGGGCTTGGGAGTCAGAGGTTATGGGTTGGAATCCTGGCTCCGCTTTGGGCAAGTCACTTAACTTCTCTGTGCCTCACTTATCTCATCTGTAAAATGGTGATTAATACTGTGAGCCCCACTTGGGACAACCTGATAATCTTGTATCTACCCCAGTGCTTAGAACAATGCTTGGAACATAGTAACAAATACTATTGTTATTATTATTATTATTATTACGACAGTATGCTCTGTGAACTTAGAATCTGAAATAAACCACCAAAATAATCAAATAGAAATAAAAACGGGAAGAGATGACTGTTTTTACTTCAGCACGGCTGAAATTCTTTAGCATTCGGTGGAATTTACTAAGGCCTTACATGAATTCTAGAAGACAAATTTTGGTTCTATTAAGACAACAGATGAATCCCCTTGAGGTGGTTTAACAACTTTCTCTGTGATGATAAACTGAGGTTCCTTTTGAAGTCTGACATGGAAGGGAAGGGGGAAGGAGAGCCTGTGATGTTTCAAATGACTCCAGTGTTGGAAAGTTTTCTACGGAAAGAAAACAAGCCCATTTCCAAAATGTCGTAAATATTCATAACCTCACTTTAAAACATGAAATAATTAAACTAAGCACCATCGCGATGCAGGCTGTTATCTTTCTTTCCTACCGCGCTTTATATTTCCCAATAAATTTCCGTTCCACGGAAGGCTACCGCCACCACCTTTAATGTAGCATTTTTCTTTGAAAGACTGAAACCCTGGGGTCCCTCCGGGGCCTCGTAAATCTTAGTTTTCATTTGGAATATAGAAACCATAAAGAGTATAAAACAATATTTAAGCCTCAGAGAAGACCAATTTCCAATACAAAATGGGATTGTTATGACAGTAAAGATATGAGCGCATGAGGAGAGGAATTCTCTAATTTACCGAAGGCTGCCATAGGAGCCCCAGGGAACTCGTGTGACAGAGCGGTGACCAGGAAACCAAAATGGTCCAGGAGGACTTATCCCTTTCTTTTATTTTTTGTCAGCCAGATGGGTCTCTTACTCTGCAGGATGAAGATGAGAACGATATCCCCAAAATCATGCCCACACATGGGATGATACCCGATGAACTATGGAACTACTCCACTCTGAGAAGTAACTATGGCTCAGTGGATAAAGTGAATATCTGACCTTTCCTAGGGATGTTATCAGGATAATTGGGACTGAAAAGCAAGGCACATTTTGTTTTCTCGCTCATCAGAGTCATGGAAATAGAAGACATGAGAAGCAGCGTGGCTCAGTGGAAAGAGCACGGGCTTTGGAGTCAGAGGTCATGGGTTCAAATCCCAGCTCTGCCAACTGTCAGCTGTGTGACTTTGGGCAAATCACTTAACTCTTCTGTGCCTCAGTTACCTCATCTGTAAAATGGGGATTAAGACTGTGAGCCCCCTGTGGGACAACCTGATCACCTTGTAACCTCCCCAGTGCTTAGAACAGTGCTTTGCACACAGAAAGTGCTGAAAAAATATCATTATTGTGCTTAGTATAGGGCCTGGCATATAGTAAGCATTTAACAAATACTGGGCAAGTCACTTCTCTGTGCCTCAATCACCTCATCTGGAAAATGAGGATTAAGACTGTGAGCCCCATGTGAGACGGGACTGGGTCCATCCTGATTAATTTCTCCTTACCCCAGTGCTTAGAACAGTCCCTGGCACATAGTAAGCACTTAACAAATACCATTAAAATAACAGAGTTGTTATTAATATTCATAATAATGATGATAATAAGTGCATATTGTGTGCCAAGCACTGTGCTGAGCACTGAGGCAGATACAGGAGATTCCAAAAGCACTTAGTACAGTGCTCTGCACACAGAACTCAATAAATATGACTGACTGAATGAAAGAGGATCATAATCCAAGAGGGAGGGAAAAGCAGGCATATTAGTCCTGTTTTTCAAGTAAGGAAACTACAGCTCAGAGAGGTTAAGTGACTTTCCCAGGGTCACTCAGCGCGCCAGTAGCAGATTCATTCAATCAATCATATTTATTGAGCACTTACTGTATGCAGAGCACTGTACTAAGTGCTTGGGAAGTGCAGATCTGGAGATCTGGAGAACTAGCAGATCTGGAGTTCCCCTGTCTCTCAGGTACAACCTTTTTCCTCTAGCCACTCCAGTCTCAATTAACCAATCAGTTGTTTCGAGTGCTCACTTTGTGCAGAGCACTGAACTAAGCATCCAGGAAAGTACAATGCAATATATCTGGTAAGCGCATTTTTTAATGATATTTATTAAACACTCACTATGTGTTTGGCACTGTACTCAACGCTGGGCGTAGATGCAAGGTGATCAGGTTGGACACAATCCCTGTTCCATAAAGGGCTCACGGTCTCAATCCCCATTTTCCAGATAAGGCAACTGAGGCCCAGAGAAGTGAAGTGACTTGTCCAAGGTCACACAGCAGACAAGCGGCGGAGCCGAGATTAGACCCACGTCCTTCCGACTCCCAGGCCCAAGCTCTAACTGTTAGGCCATGCTATCTCTTTTCTTCTCTGCCCAGAGGATGTGAGGAAAAAGAATTGGCGGTGCCAAGCCCCAGGCTTCGATCTTATTTGACTCTGTATTAGCTCCTACTCTCTCTAAGGCTGTGGGCGTTTTTTTCATGAGAGAGCTGAACCCCCCTGGAAGTTTACAAAAGCCTAAAAAAATCAGCAAGCCAGGAAAAAAGAAAAGCAACAGATTTTCTCAAGCTATTTCTTTCTCAAATGATCCAATTTGGTTTGGAATGTTACCCATATGATCTGCAGGGTGTCAGTAAGAGACCCAGCAGCAGCTGAATAGAAATTGGCATCTGTGACGGGAAGGAAAATTTGGCAGGGGAAACCCCCCCAGATAAGGAGTTACAAAACCTCTAAATGGCTATAAAAACGCCGCCTTCTTCAAAGCGTAGGTTCGGTGCAATGTCTTAGTTTCATTTTTACTGCTAAGTAAGGCTTGTTTTGGGGAGAGTTTGGAAGGTAAGGGTGAAAATGCCCATCCTCCAGAAACTCCAGAGAGATCTTTGTGGGAGGAAAGGAGGTGCCGTTTATAAGGAGCAGATGTATCACTAGGAAAATCCCATAAGCGGTCCATTAGAAAATACATCACCAGAATAAGCAGTGGTGCGTTTTCATCCTACCTCAGGCCTAAAAACTATAAGAGAGCCCATCCATGGAACTTAGGGAGATTCGACATCATCTTCGGTAAAACCAAGTCTGACAAGGCAGGCCTACAAGAGCGATTGTTTTGAGGTGATGGAGAATTCACCACTCTGCTGATTCTTACGAACTACAACAGCAGATAAATGAGCTAGATGAACTCGAAAGTGGTGAGATTAAATCAAAAGAGCAAGGCAGGACACATGTTCAACACCACAACTTGCAACCTGTAATGGAAAAAGTAGCAATGCTGAAACTCGTTACCATAAATCAAGAATCACACCCGATCCTGGGACAGATGCTGTAAAATTGGTACTTCAGAGGTACAGAGGGAGATATGAAAGCATGAGAGAGAGAGAAAAAAAAGGAGAAACAGTGATGTGGCATAGAATGAAATGGGAATCCTCTTTCCCCCATATGACGGCAGGCTCATGGAAGGATTTCATGAAGATGAAATGGCAGCTGCAATCGGGAAACGATGTAGTTCGTCTTACCCGAGCGAAGAGATTTGCAAATAGATAAAGATTTCGTTGTCATTCTCCTCCTGGTTCACCTTCCTGAAGAAAATGTAGTTAAAACCAACACTATGGAGTTGAAATAGAAAACTCAGAGTCCCCGGAATAAGTTTTTAATAGGCAAAGATGATTTATCTCCTAGATGCCAATTTCAAGTTTGAAGGAAGGAAGGCCTTGTGCAACAGGAGCACAATTGTAGTATTCGTCAAGCGCTTACTGTGTGCCAAACACTGTTCTAAGCGCTGGTGTAGATACAAGGTAATTAGGTTGGCACAGCCCTCGTCCCACACGGGGCTCAGAGTCTTAATCCCCATTTTACAGGTCAGGGAACTGAGGCCCAGAGAAGCGAAGTGTAACTCACCAAGATAGTCATGGGTACTCAGCTGTTTCTGGGAGAGTAAATCTACCAGAAAAAACACTGAAGTGCGGTAGATTTCCATTGTTTTGGCCATAACCCAAGCTTTAAATGAAGCCACATGTAGAAGGGAAGAATAGTGGGTAGAAGAAAACTAAATGACCAAATTCCATTTCCCAGCAGTCTGCCAAGACAAAGTTTAGTAGAAAATCAGCATTCTGTAAAGAAAACTTTAGTTGCCTGGTAGTTAGTTGGCGTTTGACCACTGCAGCTACTCCTACATTCCTCGAGGGTGAAAGAGAGGGCCTACCAGTATCTAGAGAAGCTGCATACCCTAATGGATGGAGCATGAGCCTGGAAGTAAGAAGAACCTGAGTTCTAATCCTGGTTGTGCCACTTGTCTGCTGTGCGTGACCTTGGGCAAGTCACATCACTTCTCTGGGTCTCAGTTCCTTCATCTGTAAAATTGGAACAAAGACTGTGAGCCCCAAGTGGGACAGGGGCAGGGTCTGACCCGATTATCTTGTATCTACTGCAGTGCTTAATACAGTGCCTGGCACATAGTTCTTAACAAATACCACAATTATTATTATTATTACCTTGGACAAGACACTTAACTTATCTGTACCTCAGTTCCCCTGTCTGTAAAATAGGATTAAGACCTTGAGCTCTACGTGGGATAGGAACTGTGCCAAACCTGATTATCTTGGATTTACCCCAGCTCTTAAAACATTGTCTGCACATAGTCAGCACTTATTGAATATCACAATTATTACCTATATTATCTTATGAAATTTAGTGACTGGCTGTCATTTGTTTCGCTGTCTTTTAGAAAACATTGGAATGTCTAATCTCTCTAACCTTTTTCATATTAATATCTGTCTCCCCCTCTAGACTGTAAAATCGCTGTGGGTGGGGAATGTATCTGCTCATTCTGTTCATTTGTTCAATTGTATTTATTGAGCGCTTACTGTGTGCAGAGCACTGTACTACGTGCTAGGAGAGTACAATTTGGCAACAAATGGAGACAATCCCTACCAAACAACGGGCTAATTCTGTTGCACTGGGCTCTCCCAAGCACTTCGCACAGTGCTGTACATATAGAAAGCACTCAGTATGATTGATTGACATTTGGCTCATTCATTCATTCTATCGTATTGATTGAGTGCTTACTGTATGCAGAGCATTGTACTAAGCTCTTGGGAAGTGCAAGTTGGCAACATATAGAGATGGTCCCTACCCAACAGCGGGCTCACAGTCTAGAAGGGGGAGACAGACAACAAAACAAAACATATTAACAAAATAAAATAAATAGAACAGTAAATATGTACAAGTAAAATAAATAGAATAATAAATCTGTACAAATATGTATACAGGTGCTGTGGGGAGGGGAAGGAGGTATGGCGGGGGGGATGAGGGGGAGAGGAAGGAGGGGGCTCAGTCTGGGAAGCCCTCGTAGAGGAGGTGAGTTTTCAGTAGGACTTTGAAGGGAGGAAGAGAGCTAGCTTGACAGATGTGTGGAGGGAGGGCATTCCAGGCCAGGGGAAGGACGTGGGCCGGGGATCGATGGTGGGACAGGCGAGAACGAGGCCCAGTGAGGAGGTTAGCGGCAGAGGAGTGGAGGGTGCGGGCTGAGCTGTAGCAGGAAAGAAGGGAGGTGAGGTAGGAGGGGGAGAGGTGATGGACGGCCTTGAAGCTGAGAGTGAGGAGTTTTTGCCTGATGCATAGGTTGACTGGTAGCCTCTGGAGATTTTTGAGGATGGGAGTAATATGCCCAGAGCATTTCTGCACAGAGATGATCCGAGCAGCAGCGTGAAGTATAGATTGAAATGGGGAGAGAGAGGAAGATGGGAGATCAGAGAGGAGAGTGATGCAGTAATCCAGTCGGGATAGCATGAGAGAATGAACCAGCAGGGTAGCAGTTCGGATGGAGAGGAAAGAGCAGATCTTGGTGATGTTGCGGAGGTGAGACCAGCAGTTCTAGGTGATGGATTGGATGTGAGGTGTGAATGAGAGAGCGGAGTCAAGGATGACACCAAGGTTGCAGGCTTGTGAGATGGGAAGGATGGTAATGCCTTCAACAGTGATGGGAAAGTCAGGGAGAGGGCAGGGTTTGGGAGGGAAGATAAGGAGTTCAGTCTTGGCCATATTGAGTTTTAGATGGCAGGTAGACATCCAGATGGAGATGTCTTGAAGGCAGGAGGAGACACGAGCCTGAATGGAGGGAGAGAGAGCAGGGGCAGAGATGTAGATTTGGGTGTCATCAGCCTAGAGATGACAGTTGAAGCCTTGGGAGCAAATGAATTCGAGTGAGTGAGTGTAGATAGAGAACAGAAGGGAACCGATAACTGACCCTTGAGGAACCCCTACAGTTAGGGGATGGGAGGGGGAGGAGGATCCCATGAAGGGGACTGAGAGAGAATGGCCAGAGAGATAAGAGGAGAATCAGGAGAGGACAGAGTCTGTGAAGCCAAGGTTGGATGGCGTTAATATTCCCCTATGTGAGTCATGATCTTATCTCCCTTAGCTCTCAGATGTCCAGATATAAATGTGCCTTGCAAGCACATTTCACTGTTCACAGTCAGATTCCACAGATTCTCCATCCCACATGGGCCTCACAATCTAGGGGAGATGGAGTTCTGGCTCCTTATCCCATCTGACAGATGAGGGAACTGAGGATGAGCTCCGTTAAGTGACCGAACTGAGGCCTCAGAAAATCCGTGGTAGGGGTAGGCTATGAACTCGAGTCTTCTGACTTTTTCCACTCTTTCCAAAAGGCAACGTTGTCTCTCTTCAGGATGTTAATGGAGAAAAAAGTATCCAAATACCTACCGTCTTGGCAATTTATGAAGAGTAAGTGTCTGAGCAAGGAAGGTCACTGATTCTAGATGGACTTTCTACCGAAATCCAGAGAAAATAGTTCAGTAGTCTTGGCAAAGACAGACATGTCTGGAAGAGAACACCAAAGTCTGCTGAACTTCTGCCAATGCCTATTTCAATTTCTCATTTTAGAGAGATTTAGGTTTCTCAGAGTCAGGCCCATTGCATGCTTTTCTGATTAATTCCTGATTGGTCAGGGAAGGTCACACAGCAGGGATATGGCAGAGGCAGAATTAGAACCTAGGTCTTTTTCTCACTCCCAGCCCCATGCTCTTTACACTAGGCTACACAGATTCCCTTTTAGATTGGCAATCCTTTGTGGACCAGGGTTAGAATAAGTTTCTAAAGTTTTTTGAATAAATAAATTTCCCAGCCCTAAGCATGAGGCTGAGCCTATTGCAGGTGCTTAAGAAATGTTTTGCTCCGCTTCCACACGATTGATTTGATTTCCATCTTCACCTCAACAAAAAACTATATTTATCTAGTTTCAGCAAGGCAGACAGACTCGACAAAGGGTCGCGCTACGAACAGTAAAACATATGCATGCTTCTTGAACGTTTCATGCTCAAACCTGATATATAGTGCAGAATTCAAACCCCGTATCGAAGACGGGAGCTGCCGTGGAGAATATTAACCTCACTGGAGGGAAAGTTCCCAGTAAATAAATGTGTTCCAGAAAATAATTCCATTTCCTTGGGGTAGAATGAATAGACTATATTTTCCTGAGATCAGCAACTGCGCTAATACATTCCCTGTGTTTCTTAGTTGCTTAATGATGGCAATATAATGCCGTAAGACTACCTAACCTCCTCCTCATCTTAAAATTCTCCCTTCGACTCCGAGCGGTATTCTTGCTGAAAGTCTTATTCTGCGCAGATGAGTCTAGGGACTTTGACCTTGGTTTGTCATGGACTCCTGAAATCATCAGGCAGCTGTTGAAGGTGTAGCTTCTTATTATGCAGGACGAGCATCAGAATATTCTTCTGAGAGAAACAGGCATGAGAGCGAAAGCACTGAGTTATCCAGAAAATAACTACATAATCCCTATTATTTTTAAAAAGTAAGTTTATTTAAAACTTTTAAATAGGAAGTACTTTAATGGAGAACCAGTGTGGCCTAGTGGATAGAGCACGGGCCTGGGAATCAGGAGGACCTCGGTTCTAATCCTGGTTCCACTGCTTGCCTGCCCTGTGACCTTGGGCAACTCATTGCACTTCTCTGCACTTCAGTTACCTACTCTCTAAAATGGGGATTTAAAACTCCGAGGCCCATGTGGGTCGTGGACTGGTGTCCAGCCTGATGATAATGGTATTTGTTAAGGGCTTACTATGTGCAAAGCACTGTTCTAAGCGCTGTGGAGGCTACAAGGTGATCAGGTTGTCCCACGGGGGGCTCACAGTCTTAATCCCCATTTTACAGATGAGGTAACTGAGGCCCAGAGAAGTGAAGTGACGGTCCAAAGTCACACAGCTGACAGTTGGCGGAGCTGGGATTTGAACCCATGACCTCTGACACCAAAGCCCATGCTCTTTCCACTGAGCCATGCTACTTCTCCACACTGCTGATTTGCTTGAATCTACCCCGGTCCTCATTACAGTGCCTGGCGCATAATAAGTGCTGAATGAATACCATTAAAAACAAAACAAAACATAATTTTTCTCTCGCTAAACAACAGCTCTTAAGAAGTTAATTAAGAGTTAGTTTTGACATGCTGGAATTTCACAAGCATATTTATCATAATAATTTACAGTGTATGTATGTAACAACTACTCTGATTCTTGATTAATTAATAATTGTGGTATTTGTTAAGCACTTATTATGTATCAAATAAAAATAGTAATAATGATGATGGCATTTATTAAGCTCTTACTCTGTGCAAAGCACTGTTCTCAGCACTGGGGAGGTTACAAGGTGATCAGGTTGTCCCATGTGGGGCTCACAGTCTTAATCCTCATTTTACAGATGAAGGAACCGAGGCCCAGAGAAGTTAAGTGACTTGCCCAAGTCACACAGCTGACACTTGGCGGAACTGTGATTTGAACCCTTGACCTCTGAATTCCAAGCCCGTGCTCTTTCCACTGAGCCATGCTGCTTCTGTTCTAAGAGAATTTAGGGTTAGTGACTGATACACTAGGGAGAGGTAAAACAACACCAAATAGTAAAATTGCATGAACAGACAAGAACAAGAATAAATAGTAATAAAAATAATAATGGTTGTATTTGGTAAGTGCTTACTATGTGTCAAGCACTGTTCTAAGCACTGAAGCACTGTTCTAAGTGCTGAAGAACACTGAATTGAAAGAACAGTTTCGATGCTCCTCACCCTTCTGGAATGATTGCTGACAGTCCAACAGACTCAGGAACCACAGTTTCTGAACCCATCCTAAACCCAATGTTATAACAGTATGGAAAGCCACAAACTGTCTCTTCCATCTTTTTTTTTTAATGGTATTTGGTAAGCACTTACTGTGTGCCAAGCACTGTACTAAGCCCGGGAGTAGATACAGGCTAATCAGGTTGGACGCAATCCATATCCCATCCGAGGATCACCCTATTCATCCTCATTTCACAGATGAGGTAACTGAGGCACAGAGAAGTGAAGTGAGTTGCCCATGGTCTCACAGCAGACAAGGGGCAGAGTCAGGATACGAACCCATGTCCTTCTGTCTTCCAGGCCTGTTCTTTATTCACTAGGCTGGGAAAGCAGCGTGGCTTAGTGAAAAGAGCCCAGGTTTGGGAGTCAGAAGTCATGGGTTCTAATCCCAGCTCTGCCACTTATCAGCTGTGTGACATTGGGCAAGTCACATAATAGTAATAATAATAATAATATTTGTTAAGCACTTACTATGTGCCAAGCACCATTCTTGGTAGATACAGCGTTGCTCAGTGGAAAGAGCCAGGGCTTTGGAGTCAGAGATCATGGGTTCAAATCCCGGCTCCACCAACTGTCAGCTGTGTGACTTTGGGCAAGTCACTTGCCACGGGGGGCTCACAGTCTTAATCCCCATTTTACAGATGTGGTAACTGAGGCACAGAGAAGTTAAGTGACTTGTCCAAAGTCACACAGCTGACAATTGGCGGAGCCAGGATTTGAAACCATGACCTCTGACTCCAAAGCCCATGCTCTTTCCACTGAGCTACGCTGCTTCTCTAATCAGGTTGGACGCAGTTCACGTCCATCATGGAGCTCACAGTCTGAGTCCCCATTTTATAGATGAGGTTACTGGGCCATGGAGAAGTTCAGCGGCTTGCCCGAGGTGGCAAAGAAGACAGGTGGCGGAGCTTTGATTAGAATCCAGTTCTTTTTATAATTGGCACACATCCGCTGAGTTTCTGTTTGATCTGGAGAGAAGATAGATTAGTTAGCCCCAGCTCTGCCACTTGCCCGACTTGTAATTTTGGGATGTTACTTAACTTCCTTGTGCCTCAGTTTCTTCCTCTGTACAATGAGGAGTCAATGCCTCCTCTCCCTCCCTTTTAGACTGTGAGCTCCATGTGGGACAGAGACCGTGTCCAACCTGATTTTCTTGTATTTACTTCAGCACTCAGTTCAACGCTTGGCACATAGTAAGCCCTTAAAACCTAACACCATTATTATTAGCAAGGAAGCTCTTTATCTAAACCTGGGTCAGGGAGTTGAATGTTCTTTTCCCTCTTAGAAAACTCTCAGAAGAAAAGAGAGGTTTAATCCTATTGAAAACTATCCCCTCCAAGAGAGAGGGTGTTTATCCACTATTTATGTCAGCTCTTTATTAGGATGACTTGCATTTTGGAGGGAAGAAGCTGTTTGGGCCTCACTTCACTGCCAGAGGCGTACCGGTAACCCGCTGCTTCCCGACTAACTATCTAGAATTTTCTAGTTTAATTGCCACTTGCTCAGTGGTGGTGCGCGTAAACCCAGCAGCTGTTTCTCGATGTTGGACGCGGCTCAGAAAAAATCTGTGGACACTTTTCAACCTTGAGGAGAAAGCCAGCATATTTGGTCTCAGCTTGGGTAGGATAAGTGTTTGGCAAATTAAAACCTTCCCCAACGGATTCCAACTCGTCGGAACTCGGCTTACAATATGTTCGGGTCGGCGGTAGGAGAAAACGAGCCAGCACCGCTCGGTTGGGGCGAAGAATGAAAGGGGCAGTTCGCCTCTGCTTTTCTCTCCTCGGAGGACTCCACGTCCTGTTCAGTCAGAGATAGCCGCTTCAGATAACAAGTCTGAGTGCCTTCACTTCATGGGACTGAGGTTGTTTACTTTGGGGTTAAGTCCATTGAAAATGTGAAAGGAAATATGTAACTGCAAAATCCTTGATGGGAGACTTGAGTGTAGCAACCTGTTCATGACTCTTAGGAGGGAATCTCATACAAAGGAGACCGAATCCTGCTTCAAGGCTAAAAGTAAAAGGGAAACCATTTTTCTGAGTGTGGATGCCTGAATCTCTTCAAGATGGTTTGTGTGGATGAAATTCCTGTAAATCCACTCGAAGAGGACTGATAAAGAATCAAGAGATGTAATCTCAGTATGGGTGTCGAGATCAACGGTGCTTTTTAAGGACCATTGCATACATCTGGAAAACATACAGAAAAGGGAAGGTCACAAACTCTACCCACTAGGAACGGATCATTTAATAAGGGAATGATAGATGTAAATAAGCTTTGTGCCATGGCTTAGCATGGGAGAATAGTGATGAATATTGCACAAGTGATTGAATCATAACAAATATTTTAACTGATGTCTGAGACTTATGGGATGGCAGAAATCATATGGTGGGTGTGTTAATTAAGAATCATGGTTTAGTTAGATCACTGTTTCCTAGTGCAGTGCACTATTCTAAGCCCTCCAGAGAGTAGAACAAAAGGAAAAGATGCATTCCCTGAATACAAGGAGCTTACACTCTAACAAGGATTAAACAAAGTTACTCTGATGTCTAGCCGGTATGATTTTACTTAGATGGGTCATAGTGGTAGCCTCTTGGATAAAAATCAGTTATCTCCCCTGAAGAAAATCATATTTTGAGGAAATTTGTAAAACAGAGATCCTTCATTTAAAATTTTGTGACCTTTGAGGTGTCTCTCGGGGATTGTATGTTCATATCGACCGACTTCAGTACCAGAAGCAGCGGTTTTCTATCGGAAAACAAAAATAAGATTCCAAAGTTGTCCCTAAGGAATATGGATGGGCCACTTTCCCTGCCCTCAAGGGGCTTACAGTGTTGAGGAGGAGACAGACAGTAAAGTGAACCCTGGTCTTGAGATTCCAGGACTGAGAATCTCTGCAAGGAAATTGGTTATCATATTTGCAGATGGGGGGCTAGACTTGCATTTTCTCACCCCTGCTCATCACCATACGTGGATTGCAGTGAGTAGGTAGGTGGGAAAGATGACATCACATCGGGAAATACTCACAATTTATTTTAACCAGTAAGACTCAATAATGATAATAATTTTAATAAGTATGTACAGCATTTGTTCAGTGCTTACTATATGCCATGCACTGTACTATGCACAGGGGTAGATATGAGTTAATCGGGTTGAACATAGTCCCTGTCCCACCTGGGGCTCACAGTCTTGATCCCCATTTTACAGATGAGGTAACCTAAACGTAGAGGAAGTGAAATGACTTGCCCAAGGTCACACAGCAAAAAAGGAGTGGAGCTGGGATTAGAACCCAGCTCCTTCTGATGACCAGTATGATGCCTGTCACATTGTAAGCACTTAAAAAATACCACAATTATGAAATATTCTGAATACTTTGATCACTTGATGGCATTATTAAGAGCCCATCTCTTCTCTACAGGCTTTCCCCACCTAAGCCTTCATTTCCTTTTTTCCCCACTCCCTTCTCTGTCACCTCTGAACTTGGATTTGTGGCCTTTATTCACTCCTCCCTCAGCCCCATTGCACTTATGACCATTTCTGTAATTTTTTCTATTAATGTCCATCTCCTCCTCTAAACTGCAAACTCATTGTGGGCAGGGGATGCCTGCCAACTTTGTTACATCGCACTCTCCCAAGCGTTTAGTCGAGTGCTCCACAATCAATCAATCAATCATATTTATTGAGCGCTCACTGTGTGCAGAGCACTGTACTAAGTGCTTGGGAAGTACAAGTTGGCAACATACAGAGACAGTCCCTACCCAACAGTGGGTTCACAGTCTAAAAGGGGAAGACAGAGAACAAAACCAAACATACTAACAAAATAAAATAAATAGAATAGATATGTACAAGTAAAATAAATAGAGTAATAAATATGTACAAACATATATACATATATACAGGTATATGATGTATATACAGGTATATGATCAAATATGATTGATTGATTGATTTTGAAGCCAATAGAGCCAACCATTGTCTTAAGCATTCCTCCACAGCAGATCAAGGTACACTGTGTCAGCAAACTCCTTCTCTCCCCTCTGTGCCCACCAAGGGATTTACCTAGTGAATTTCAAAAGGGGATTGAACGAACTGTTGTGTAGTTTCTTTTTTAATGATTTTTATGGCATTTTATTAAGCGCTTACTATGTTCATAGCACTGTTCTAAGCGCTGGGGAGGTTACAAAGTGATCAGGTTGTCCCACGGGGGGCTCACAGTCTTTATCCCCATTTTGAGTAACTGAGGCCCAGAGAAGTTAAGTGACTTGCCCACAGTCACACAGCTGACAAGTGGCAGAGCCGGGATTTGAACCCATGACCTCTGACTCCAAAGCCCGTGCTCTTTGTTAAGCACTTTCTATGGGTACATGGGTCTGTCTTGGGTACATACAAGCTAATCCAGTTGGACACAGCCCCTGTCCCGCATGGGGCTCACAGCCTTAATCCCCGTTTTACAGATGAGGGAACTGAAGTTCAGAGAAGTGAAGTGACTTTTCCAAGGTCACATAGAAGACAAGTGGGAGAGCTAGGATTAGAACCCAGGTCCTTCTGACTCCTGGTCTCTTTCCATGCAGCATGGGGTCAAAACTACTGAATAGATATTTTGGAAGGGTACACTGACTCCATTTCAAGAAAGAAAAATTTTACACCCGTACATCCTCAAAAGATGTGATGCCAAAATACAAAGGAATATTGATCAATCGGTTAATCAATAATGTTGATTTAGTGCTTACCCTGTGTAGATCAAATACTATTTTTTCTTGATAGAGTGGTGAATTAAAGCTCTGGGTAGGGAACACCAGCAACAAACCAAGCATATTTTTGTTGGTTTCAGAAAACATAAATTCCAGTTTTGAAGTTCAAAACGTTGCAGGTGGCTACTATGATCTCTCTGTTGCCCAGTGCATAATTCAAGTCCTGGAATTCAAGAGAAGAGCGTGTGAGTGTGTGTGTCTGTTTGGGGGAGTGTCTGTGTTTGAGAGTTTTTCAAAGGTCAAACAGCTATAGCAAAAGTTATGTTTAGAAAATGTAGTAACTCAAATGAAATCCCCGGATAAAGCCAATAATGATAACTGTTATTCCTCATGATAAACGAGTTATTTGTTTTGTTTTGTTTTTGCAGTACCACAAGAAAGCTATTCTGTTTCATAAAGATCATTAATCAATCTGAGGTATTTGTTGAGGGCTTACTGTATGTGAAGCACTGTACTAACCCCTTGGGAGAGTACAATATAATACAGTTGATTGTCACGTTCATTGCTTTTAATTATAATTTTGTCATCTATTAAGCATTTACTACCTGATGGGGTTGACACATTTTCTGTCCCATTTGGGGCTCACAGTCAATCTCATCCCTCATTTTACAGATAAAGAAGTAGCATGGCTAGTGGCTAAAGCACAGGCCTAAAAGCCAGAGGACCTCACCTCTACCATTTACCTACGGCATGGCCTTGGGCAAGTCACTTAACTTCTCTGGGCCTCAGTTTCCTCAGCTGGAAAATGGGGTTCAAAAGTTGATCTCCCTCATATTTAGACTGTAAATCCCATAAGGGAGAGGGACTGCGTCTGGCCCAATTGACTTGTGTCTATCCCAATGCTTTGACTAGGATGTGATATATATAGAAGCAATTAACACATACCATAAAATTAGAAAGACTCCAAACCCCTGAGAGGTTTAGTGAATTTCTCATCTAGGACTCAAACAAGTCCCTTGCCTATCATGAATGGTATAAAGGATGGATGTTTTCTTTAAAATGATACTTCATGGCCTCCAATGAATTTAAATCGAGACAAAACAATCACCTGTTCCAATGATTGCTTCATATTGCTATTATAATATGGATGGCTTTTGCAGTTTCTTTGCTGCCATAATCATCCATTATAATTTTTCTAAAATAAATTAGAATTGTCAAACTCATTTTCCCAGGTTCTATCCTCTTTCATCTAAATGCACTGTTCCTTGCTTATCCTAACATAATTATCCCTTTAAACACATATTACTTGGGTTTTTTTCTACTATTGGAACAAAAGGTCCCTGTTCTATTATGCCTTTTTGCAGTCACAGAATTCTATAGTCCAGCTTAAAATACCCTGATCCAAAGACTAAGAATGTAAACGACCTTTCTGCATTTCATTTTGATGCAGCGAATACCATTATGCAGCTATACAACTCTTGAAGGTATTGTGTTTAGTCACGGCCTTGATAATGCATATTTTGATTACCCTTTACTACTCTACAGGTTTTAGGAACAGGAGGTTGATATTTCCTTTGTGCATATTCCATTTTTAATGAGCCACTGGCTGGGAGGCTGCTAGCTCATGTCAACTAGGGGATGGGAAGTCAGTCTATCTAACCTGTCTGAACTATGATAGAAGAAAAACTGAGGGATAGTTCTAGCACTTAACCAAATTAAGCAGTCTAGAAATTTTTTTACAAAGAGACGTCCAAGGCATACTCGATACTAACCTCTTTCTTAGACATGGATGCCAATATAAACCCCTCTCTATTCTGTTCTTCTTGTTTGCTTTAATCTCCAGACTCTTAACAGGATATGACCACCTCACTGGTATTTGTGGTGTGCAGAGCCCTGTACTGAATGCTTGGGAGAGTCCAATAAAACAGAGTTGGTAGACACGTTCCTTGCTTGAGACCACAGCCCCCTGGAAAAACGCGGGTATATCCAGGCAGGGAAGAGGTCCATGGCGATTGCAGGCTTTGGAGATCTTCTCAAAACACGTTTTTTTTTTTTTGATGGCATTAATTAAGCGCTTACTATGTGCAAAGCACTGCTCTAAGCGCTGGGGAGTTTACGAGGTGATCAGGTTGTCCCACGGGGGGCTTGCAGTCTCAATCCCCATTTTACAGATGAGGGAACTGAGGCACCGAGAAGTGAAGCGACTTGCCCAAAGTCACACAGCTGACAAGTGGCAGAGCCGGGATTTGAACCCATGACCTCTGACTCCAAAGCCCGGGCTCTTTCCACTGAGCCACGCTGCTTCCCATTGAGGCTGAAGTGTGGTTAGATAAGCAGCGTGGCTCAGTGGAAGGAGCCCAGACCTTGGAGTCAGAGTCATGGGTTCAAATCCTGGCAACACCACTTGTCAGCTGTGTGACTTTGGGAAAGTCACTTCACTTCTCTGTGCCTCAGTTACCTCATCTGTAAAATGGGAATTGAGACTGTCAGCCCCCTATGGGACAACCTGATCACCTTGTATCCTCCCCAGCACTTAGAACAGTGCTTTGCACATAGAAAGCACTTAATAAATGTTATTTATTATTATTATTATTGTTATTATTATTATTATTATTATTATTATTTGGCAGAGCGCAGAGAACTGGACAACTATCCACATTTTGATTTGGAGAAAGTCTTTACACGGTTGAAGTCATGTTAACTGAAATGCCGAAATCGTTCCTCTCCCTCCTCTTTATCTTCCTCTCCCACCCCCTCTTTCTCCCTCTCCTCCTCTGCCTCCTTTCTTCCTCCCTTTCTGTCTTCCCCTATGCCTCCTCCTCTGCCTCCTTCATCTTCTCTCTCTCCCTCTTCCTTTCCTTCTTCTTCTCTTTCTTTCTTCCCCTCCTCTGCTTCCCCTCTGCCTGACCCTATGTCTGCTCCTCTTCCTCCTGTCCCTCTTTCATTCATTCATTCAATCATATTTATTAATTAAGAGCACTTTATGATGCTTTTGGGAAAGTACCATACAATAATAAACAGTGACTCTTTATCTCCCTCTCTTTCCCTCTCCCTTCTCCTCTTTCTCCCCTTCTCCCTCTCTCCTCAGCTCTCCCCATCTCCCCCTCTTTTCTCCCCTCTTTCTTCCTGTTCTGCCTCCTCACCTTCTTCCACCCCTTCCTCCCTCTCTCCTTCCTCTTCTCTATCTTCTTCCTCCCCCTCTTCCTTCCCCTTTACCTTTTCTTCTTCATCCCTCTCCTCTTCTCCACCTTCCTCCCCCTCCTCCTCCTTCTCCCATCCCCACCACCTCCTCCTGGAGGGGAGGAGATGAGAGATGAATCAGGGAAGGCCCCCCGCAGGAGATACGATTTCAGAAGGGCTTTGAAGCTAAGGAGAGCAGTGGACTGCTGGTTGCGAAGAGGAGAGAGATTCTGGCTGGAGGAGGATGAGGGGACGAGTTGGTGGTAGAAGAGATGACAATGAGGCACACAGAGTTGGTTGGTTTGAGTGGCTCAGGGTGTGATGCAGAGGGAGTTCAGCAAGGCTATGTAGAGGAGAGAGAACTGTTTGCATGCCTTAAAACCAACATCAGTGGAACATCACACCCTTGAATTATTCCTGCCCCATTCAAAGCCCGGCTGCAGTAACATTCACTCCTGCAATTTCCAGCCTCCCTTCGCACCAAATGGATTATCAGCTCCTCAAGGGCAGGGATGGTGTCTTCTAGGGAAGCACTGTGGCCTAGTAGAAAGAACCCGGGACTGGGAGTCAGAGGACCTCGGTTCTAATCCTGACTCCACCGCTTGCCTGCTGTGTGATCTCAGGCAAGTAATTCAACTATTCTGTGCTTCAGTTCAATCAATCAATCAATCATATTTATTGAGTGCTTACCATGTGCAGAGCACGGTACTAAGCGCTTGGGAAGTACAAATTGGCAACATATAGAGACAGTCCCTACCCAACATTGGGCTCACAGTCTAAAAGGGGGATACAGAGGAAAAAAAAAAAAAACCAAACATACTTACAAAATAAAATAAATAGAATAGATATGTACAAGTAAAATAAATAAATAGAGTAATAAATATGTACAAACATATATACATATATACAGGTGCTGTGGGGAAGGGAAGGAGGTAAGATGGGGGGACGGAGAGGGGGACGAGGGGGAGAGGAAGGAAGGGGCTCAATCTGGGAAGGCCTTCTGGAGGAGGTGAGCTCTCAGCAGGGCCTTGAAGGGACGAAGAGAGCTAGCTTGGCGGAGGGGCAGAGGGAGGGCATTCCAGGCCCGGGGGATGACTTGGGTCGGGGGTCGATGGCGGGGCAGGCGAGAACGAGGTACGGTGAGGAGATTAGCAGCGGAGGAGTGGAGGGTGCTGGCTGGGCTTCTTTTTGTGGGGAACAGCATAAAGAGGATCATTCGTAAAGCTTTTATCTTTGGTCTGTGTGCTGGGAGCAACAGGCTGCCCATCAGTGTCCGAGAGGTATGTTTCAACATCTTCATCCTCATCAAAACCTGGTGTTTCAGGAGATGGGACAGAAGATCCTCTGCTTTGACCACTCGCCCAGTTTTCTCCAAACCTGAGTTCAGTTACAGTTGCATACGGCTCAATTAAACTCTCTTGTTCCAAGTAAGTTGTGTCACTTTCAGACCGGGACCTCTGTCGGGGCTGAGGAATAGCCACCATTCTTCCAGTTAACGTTGTTACCAGAATGGCAGCAGCAAGGGCAGATCTAGGTCTTTCAGGAGAAGGATTAGGGCTACGCGGCGGAGGAGTGCGTGGAACGGCAGGTCTTGGTGCTAAGGTAGCTGCGGGGACCAAACCATGGGCTATATGCTTGAACTGGGCTCTACGGCTTCTTCGGAAACGAAGTTCCGAAGAAGTTCCCTCATCTGCCAAATGGGGATTCAGTCCCTGTGCTCCCTCCTACTTAGATTGTGAGCCCCATAAGGGACCTGATTATCTGGTATCTACCCCAGTGCTTAGCATAGTGCTTGGCAACTTGACACATAGTAAGTGCTTAACAAACACCACACTGTATTATTATTAGTAGTAGTAGTTTGTAAATTCCCAGAACCTACAGTGCTCCTTCTTTAGCTCAGACCCTTCTTTTTCCTAACTTCCACATCCTACAGTGCTTCCTTTTGACTCTTTCTTGTTTACAGTCCCTGGCTCTCTTGCTGAGAACTTCCTTCCTGTTCAGGCCTCCTAACCCATATCTCTCCCCATATTGAAAATGTTCCTGAGAACCTTCCTCCCCCTCCAAAAATCATCCCACCACCTCTCAGATTGTTAACCCAAAAGCACCCTTAGAACCTATGTGTGTTTTTATTTACATACTCCAAGGATTTATTCATTCATTCCTTTTTCCAAATTCTTACCATTACAATGGGCGCTATATTTTTCCTCCTGCTCCCACTAGTTGTAGACAATTGATTTCATCCCGTTTTATCTCGTGAGGTTAGGGATTATTTTTCTAACTCACCTAGCGGGAGGTCCACGGGTGTGGGAGTCCGAGGAATTGGTTTACAATCCCAGCTCCGCCACTTGGTTGCTGTGTGACCTTGGGCAAGTCACTTAACTTATCTGTGCCTCAGTTTCATCCTCCGTAAAATGTGCATCAAAAATCTGTACTCCTTCCCTCTCAGGCAATAAACACCATGTGGGACAAGAGCTGTCTCTAGCTTGATTCATTTGAATCTACTTAAGTACAGCACTTGGCATATAGTAAGTGCCTAAGAAATACCATAATTATCATTATTACTATTAATATTAATTGTACCTCTAACTGTGCTTAAGGGTCCGGGCACTGTTCTGAACACAGAAATTTGCAGTAAATACTACTGATTGATCTAGAAGTGATTGATGAAGGTTGATTGATGCTGATTGATAATGAAGAATTATTCCTGCACATGCTTACATTAATTCCTGACAAGAATTGTATTTATTGAGCTCTTAATGTATGCAAAGCACTGTACTAGGCACACTGGAGAGTACAATACAACAATAAACGAACACATCAACGTGTGGGGGAGACAGCTGGGAGCAACGATGAGGGAGAGGAGAGGAGTTAAAATTATTTTGTGAGAAATTCCAGTGAGAGGGACATTTGAGAGACAGCATCCAAACTCTATACCTATTCCTGACTTTGCTTCAGATGCCATCAGGGGAGAGCAGGATTCTGGCAAAGCTGGCCTACTCAGAAATTTTTATGAACACTTTGAGACTCTCTCACTGTGAAATATATGCTCAAAGCAGTGCTCCCGGAGTGATACTGAATTTTGATTTAAAGTTCATTGTTCAAATCACTGCACAACACTTTTGAAGCACCCTCAAACATTCTTGTCATTTAGCATTAAATGCTATTTAGCATTTACCATGGCAGTGATTTCTCAAAACCCAGTTCGGAGCACACTGTATGCATTAGTTTTACTTTGTGGATTTTGCATTTAAATGGTTGAGAGGATTTGAATGCATAGGAAAACAACCCAGAGTGAAAACCAGGACAATAGGTGGTCAGTTTCCTTTGGCAACATCAGCGAACAACAGTCTACAGCTTGTGCATCTTCCCTGAATGTTGGAAGAAAAGATTTAGGCCATACTTCAATCAGTTCAACCTCCATCTTCAAGATGAAAATATGGTTTTAATAAGATCTGGAGGAAAAAAGAAAGAAACCTGAGCTAAAGAAGAGAAGAAAAATATTGATGGTGAGCTACAGATGTTCTTTCAAGGAAATCATTGGAATGGGCATGACAAGAGAAGGCATCCTGTAAAGAATTGAATAGTTGCAGCTTCTGCTTTGCTAAGAGGGCTTTGAAATGGAAATCATGAGAGACTTTAATGTCCAGCTCAAGGGAGGTGGAGGTGAAGGAATCAGTGCTCTTCTTGGGAGATGATGAGAGGCCTTCTTATCAAAGCTGAGGTGGTCTGGTGCAATCCGAATGTCCACAAAAGAATGTACAATGAGACTTGGGATTTGAGAGAGAAATATGCTAAGCTACTGGGTGTTGGGTTTTGTTTTGTTTTTAAGCTACTCTTCCAGAGGCAGGACATCACCGGTAGTCAGATACAGGATTGTAGATGAATCTTGGTTTTCCTCTGGGAATCAATCAGAAGGATTCATTGAGAAGCCACTCGATGCAGGGCACTGTATTAGGTGCTAGTAGTCTTCAATAGAGAGAGAAGATATGATGCCTGCCCTCTAGACATTAACAATCTCACCCTGGGCTTCAAGGCTGTCCATCACCTCGCCCCCTCATACCTCACCTCCCTTCTCTCCTTCTACAGCCCAGCCCACACCCTCCGCTCCTCCGCCGCTAATCTCTTCACCGTACCTCGTTCTCGCCTGTCCCGCCATCGACCCCCGGCCCACGTCATCTCCCGGGCCTGGAATGCCCTCCCTCTGCCCATCCGCCAAGCTAGCTCTCTTCCTCCCTTCAAGGCCCTACTGAGAGTTCACCTCCTCCAGGAGGCCTTCCCAGACTGAGCCCCTTCCTTCCTCTCCCCCTCACCCCCCCTCTATCCCCCCCCATCTTACCTCCTTCCCTTCCCCATAGCACCTGTATATATGTATATATGTTTGTACATATTTATTACTCTATTTATTTTTTTATTTATTTTACTTGTACATATCTACTCTATTTTATTTTGTTAGGATGTTTGGTTTTGTTCTCTGTCCCCCCTTTTAGACTGTGAGCCCACTGCTGGGTAGGGACTATATCTATATGTTGTCAACTTGTACTTCCCAAGCGCTTAGTGCAGTGCTCTGCACACAGTAAGTGCTCAATAAATACGATTGATGATGATGATGATGATGGAATGCCCTCCCTCTGCCCATCCGCTAGCTCTCTTCTTCCCTTCAAAGCCCTACTGAGAGGTCACCTCCTCCAAGAGGCCTTCCCAGACTGAGCCTCCTCCTTCCTCTCCCTCTCCTCCCCCTCCCCATCCCCCCTGCCTTACCTCCTTCCCCTCCCCACAGCACCTGTATATATGTGTATATATTTGTACGTATTTGTTACTCTATTTATTTTACTTGTACATGTTTATTCCATTTATTTTATTTTGTTAATATGTTTTGTTTTGTTGTCTGTCTCCCCCTTCTAGACTGTGAGCCTGCTGTTGGGTAGGGACTGTCTTTATATGTTGCCAACTTGTACTTCCCAAGCACTTAGTACAGTGCTCTGCACACAGTAAGCGCTCAATAAATACGATTGAATGAATGAATGAATGAAACTAGTGGGGATATCCCAAAGGATTTGGAAAAAAAGGAACTCTATGATTAATTCATCTTTCAATTTATATAGGTTTGAAAAATATCTAAATACTTTTTTCAGCCTGATGCACACATACATTTTTAAAGGAACTTTACAATGGACATCTTCAAGAATGAAGGAGTGTACAAATGCATATGTATTTACATAATTATATATGCATATGCATTTATATATTTGTTTCCTTCATAATCAAGGAAGGTACCACTCAAGGTGAAGTTGACCCCTGAGAGAGAGAGAGAGGGGCAGGGGGGTGGTCTCAGACACAATGGATTCACACCAAAGCTTGCCTGGTAAGTAGAGCATGGGCCTGGGAATCAGATGAACCTGGGTTCTAATCCCAGTTCTGTCATTTGTTTTCTGTGTGACCTTGGGCAAGTCACTTCAGTTCTCTTTTCTTTTCACAGCCTCAGCTGTAAAAAGGGGATTAAAAATGTAAGCCCTATGTGGGACGGGGTTTGTGTCCAAACTGATTAACTTGTATCTACCCCAGTGCTTAGTACAATGTCTGGCATGTAGTAAGTACTTAATAATAATAATAATAATAATAATAATAATAATAATAATAATAATGATAATAATAACGGCACTTACTATGTGCAAAGCACTGTTCTAAGTGCTGGGGAGGTTACAAGGTGATCAGGTTGTCCCACAGGGGGCTCACAGTCTTAATCCCCATTTTACAGATGATGTAACTGAGGCCCAGAGAAATTTGGTGACTTGCCCAAAGTCACACAGCTGACAATCGGTGGAGCTGGGATTTGAACCCCTGACTTCTGATTCCAAAGCCTGTGACAAATACCATTAGAAAAAAAACAGAAAGCAAAAAAATGCCATCCTTTATGCTGTCATGCTTCATGTTTTCAGCACCTGACAATGTGTTTTCCTGTTTGTCGTCTTGTCTTGTTTTTTGTGAAACTTTTGGTTGGAGAGGCATTTCTATCTGAAGCAGGAAGCCATGTAGGTTCATTCATTCAATCATATTTATTGAGCACTTACTGTGTGCAGAGCACTGTACTACATGCTTGGAAAGTACAATTTGGCAACAGGTAGAGACAATCCCTACCCACCAACGGGCTCACAGTCTAGAAGGGGGAGACAGACAACAAAACAAACAAGTAGATAGGCATCAATAGCATCAAAATAGGTCTGTCTTTAGCAACTGACTGCCAGCTTTCAATGAGGATACAGCATTGTCTGAGACCTTCCCTTCTTGAAATTGGATTTGTACCCTTTGTTTACCCCTCCCAGAGTCCCACAGCACACCCAAGTCCAGAGCCTTCATTTTTTCATCTATATTAATGTCTGTCTCCCCCTCTAGACTGTAAGCTCAGTGTGTACAGGGTAATGTATCTACCAACTCGACTTTATTGTACTCTCCCAAGCTCTTAGTGTGGTAAGTTCCATACAGTAAGCACTCAATACATGTGATCACGTGATTGATTAATGGGTCCTTGAAATGCTTCCTCTGCCCTCCTGCTTTTGATTTCCTAATTCCAGCTCTCCTCACACCACCAATTTGGGTCGCCTGTCGCTCTAGACTGTAAGCTCATTGTGGGCAGAGAATGTGTCTACCCAGCTTGTCACATTGTAATAATAATTATAATGATGGTATTTGTGAAGTGCTTACTATGTGTCTCTTCTAAGCGCTGGGATAGACACAAGATCACCCAAGCACTTAGTACAGTGATCTGCACACAGCCATCACTCAAAGATGATTTATTGATTTATTGCCCCATCTTCAAATATCTCTTTAGCCAGTAAGCTCATTGTGGGCAGTAATCCTGTCTACTAACTTTGTCATACTGCACTTACCCAAGAGCTTAGTACAGTGTTCTGCACACTGTAAGCATTCAGTAAATATGACTGATTGATTGATGTCCGTCCAGCATAGCTGTGTGAAGTTGAACAGAGTTCGGATGCTAAGAGACTGACTATATAAGTATAAATTGTGTCCCTACAGTTCTCCTCAAAGGCAGGCCTTGCATTCTTGCAAAAACCCTGCATCAGGTAAACTTCACTCAGTAGTGTTCACCCTCTCTGCTTAGGGTTGCACCTGGAGAGTTTCCAGTCTTGACTAGACCGTGAGCCCACTGTTGGGTAGGGACTGTCTCTATATGTTGCCAACTTGTACTTCCCAAGCGCTTAGTACAGTGCTCTGCACACAGTAAGCGCTCAATAAATATGATTGATTGATTGACTATTGGAGAGAGAGACAAGCAGAGACATATCCATTCCATTCCTAGCTTAGACAGTGGCTAGCGAGTGGAAGGCAATCTGCTACAAGTCAAAACTCACTTGTGCTTGTCAGCAGTGACATGGCAGAGAGCCGAAGGCATAAACTTAAGTTTATTGTGTGGCCGTGGTAAACCACTTCTGGATTTTTACCAAGAAAATTCTGTGTATCCACTACCAGAACAATTACAGATGGAGGTGGATCGTTCTGGGAGAGATGTGTCCGTGGTGTCGCTATGGATCAGAAATGACTCAGCACAAGACAAGACAAACATTCATCCCATTCCAAGCTCTTAGTATAGTGCTTTTCACACAGCAATCACTCAGTAAATATGGTTGAAAGAATTTCACAGCACACACTTAAATGCATGAACAGTTTCTTTCCATGAAAAGCCACGTGGAGCGCAGACGTTCTTGAGTCTTCGGAAGAGTCTTTCTCGATTCCCTAATGGGACTCTATCTAAAATTGCAAGTTATGGCAGACTGAATGTATCTATAATTTATGTGTGGGGAAGTGAGGGTCAGTGACCGTGTCACCTTCATTAGCAAAATATCTAAATTCACTGTAGAAATACACATAAATCTTTGTGTTCTTGGAAATAGTTCAAAACATCTGAATATTTTGGCTGTGGATTTGAGTGCTTTTAAGAAATGGGCCAAAATCTACATGAACTGAGTGTGTCCCCATCTCTTTAGTCTAGAATCAATCAGTCAGTGGGATTTATTGTTGATTATAATAATAATAATGGCATTTATTAAGTGCTTACTATGTGCAAAGCACTGTTCTAAGCATTGGGGAGGTTACAAGGTGATCAGTTTGTCCCACGTGGGGTTCACAGTCTTCATCCCCATTTTACAGATGAGGTAACTGAGGCCCAGAGAACTGAAGTGACTTGGCCAAAGTCACACAGCTGACAATTGGCAGAGCCGGGATCTGAACCCATGACTCCTGACTCCAAAGCCCGGGTTCTTTCCACTGAGCCACGCTGCTTCTATGATTGATTATGTGATTATGTGCAGAACAGTGTACTGAGCACTTGTGAGACTATGATAGAACTCATTTGGTAGACACCTTCACCATCCACAAGACGTATACTGTCTAGAGGAGAGGAACATTCAAATAAATGTAATATATGTCTAAAACTGCGGAGGGGCTGAGGATGCTGTGACGATAAACTGCTTAAAGAATGCACATCCAACAAAGTACAGAAGGGAGTGTGAGTAGGAGAAATGAGAGATTAGTCAAGGAAGTTGAAAGAGTTGTAATAGAGCTTTGAAGGCAGAGAGAGAGGTGGCTTGTCACATATAATAATAATAATGATGGCATTTGTTAAGTGCTTACTATATGCAAAGCACTGTTCTAAGCGCTGGGGCGGGGGGGGAACAAGGTGATCAGGTTGTCCCAAGGGGGGCTCACAGTTTTAATCCCCATTTTACAGATGAGAGAATTGAGGCTCAGAGACGTTAAGTGACTTGCCCAAGGTCACACAGCAGACATGTGGCGGAGCCGGGATTCGAACCCATGACCGCTGACTCCAAAGCCCGGGCTCTTTCCACTGAGCCAAGCTGCTTATAAAGGGGGAAGCAGAGTTCCAGGCCAGAGGCAGGATGAGGACAAGGGGTCGGTGGTAAAATGGAGGAGATGGAGGTTCATTGAGTAGAATGGCATTAAAGAAGCTAAGTGTGCAGGCTGGGTTGGAGTAACAATAATAATAATAATAATGGTATTTGTTAAGCACTTATTATGTGCAAAACACTGTTCTAAGCGCTGGGGGGATACAAGGTGATCAGGTTGTCCCATGTGGGGCTCAGTCTTAATCCCCATTTTACAGATGAGGGAACTGAGGTACAGAGAAGTTAAGTGACTTGCCCAAATTCACACAGCTGACAATTGGTGGAGATGGGATTTGAAACCATGACCTCTGACTCGAAAGCCCGGGCTCTTTCCACTGAGCCACGCTGCTTCATGAGATGAGAAGAGTCATGAGATGACGGAGGTGGAGGCAAGGTGATTGAGTACTTTAAAGGCAATAGACTGAGTCAGTCATCCAATTGCATTTATTGAGTGCTTACTGTGTGTGGAGCACTGTACTAAGCACTTGGGACACTTGGGAGAGTTCAGTAGAACAATAAACAGACAAATTCCATGTCCAAAATGAGCTAAATCCAATAGTAAGGAGTTTCTGTTTGTGTTTGAGGTGTATGGTTAGCCACTGGAGGTTTCTGAGTGGGGAGACCTGAACTGAATTATTGTTATAAAAATGACCTCGTCAGCAGAGTTGAAATGTGGACTGGAGTGTGGAGAAACAGGAAGCAGCGAGGTCAGAGAGATGGCTGATGAAATAATCGAGAAGCAGCATGGCTCAGTGGAAAGAGCATGGGCTTTGGAGTCAGAGGCCATGGGTTCAAGTTCCAGCTCCGCCAATTGCCAGCTGTGTGACTTTGGCAAGTCACTTCACTTCTCTGTGCCTCAGTTACCTCATCTGTAAAATGGGGATTAAGACTGTGAGACCCCTGTGGGACACCCTGATCACCTTGTAACCTGAACAGTGCCTTGCACATAGTAAGTGCTTAATAAATGCTATTATTATTATTATTATCATTAATCAAGATGGGTTAGGATTAGTGCTTTGTTTAGTTTGGAGAGGAAAGAGCAGATTTTAGGGATGTAAAGGTGGAACTGACAGAATTTGGTGATCCAGTGAAGATGTGGGTTCAGAAAGAGAGTTGAGTCAAGGATTATGCCAACGTTAGTGGGCTTGTGAGACAAGAAGGATGGTGCTTTGACTAGAGTGATGGGAAAGTCAGGAGGAAGATGGGCTTTGGGTGGGAAGGTGAGAAGTTCCGTTTTGGATAGGTGAAATTTGACTTGTTGGTGGAGCAGCCGAGTGGGGATGTCCTGAAGGCAGGTGGAAATGTGGGACTGCAGAGGTGAGGAGTTGGGACTGGAGAGGGAGATTTGGGAATCATCCACATAGAGATGGTAGTAGAAGCCCAGAAAGAAGAGTTTACATGGAGAATAGAAGAGCACTGGGAATTGAGCCTTTAGGAGGCACGTTCCTTCAGATGGGAATCAGTCAGTCAATTGTATTTATTGAGCACTTACTGTGTGCAGAGCACTGTACTAACTGCCTGGGAAAGTACAATATAACAATGAACAGAAACATCCCTTGTCCACAACGAGCATACACTTTAGAAAAGGTCTTTCCTGGCTAAAATCCCATAGAGCACTCTTCCTCTTCCTTGTTGCCAGACAGCAAAGGGTTCTTAATTGCTAAAGGATGTTAACCACCCCACAAAAAAAACCAAAAAAACCCACAACAGAGCAAGTTTCTTAAAAGCACTACACGAGACCCCTTCATCTCCAAGAAGGAAAAATGCTACTGTATTATAAAAAAGAATCTACAATGCTTCTCTCCCTTGCAGGTGTAAGTGGCTAAGTGAATGAATGAATGCCAGTATCGGGCTTGTTGGCTTAATCCTGTTGTAAATTTAGCCTAATCACTTGCATTCCTTTAACTGAATATTTTTTAAATAGTCCTTGGTGATTTTCTTATTCTAATATTGCTACAGGACTCTTACTAATGACTTTGTGTACTTGTGTGTGATGCTTTCTCTATGTGTTTGTGTCGATATATACATATGTATACATAAAATCATTACTATATAATACAATCTGTATTGATTTACATTTCCATATATTGATATGGTTGTTTTGCTATATACCCATATGTGTGTGTGTGTGTGTGTGTGTGTGTGTGTGTGTGTATGAAAGGGTATATACCAAAGCTTATACACATATTTTATAATCAAAGTCAACTATATATATATATATATATATAGTTTCATATATTTGTGTATATATGTGTGTATGTCCCGTGGGACAATCTGATCACCTTGTATCCTCTCCAGCGCTTAGAACGGTGTGTGGCACATAGTAAGTGCTTAACAAATGCCATTATTATTATCATTATTATGCTTCCTTTTTCTGTAAGAATGTAGCTCCATTATTTATCATTATTATGCTTCCTTTTTCTGTAAGAGTGTAGCTCCATTATTTAATTTACAGTACAGTGCTGGTGGGGGTACAGATAAGCCAATCAATAATCAATCAATCATATTTCTTGAGCACTTATTGTGTACTAAGAACTGTTCCAATCAAACTGGAACAGTTCCCCAACTCGCATGGGGCTCACAGTCTGAGAAGGAGAGAGATGTTTACGATGTCTACTGACTGTATTGTATTATACTTCCCCCAGCACTTAGTTCAGTGCTCTGCACACAGTAAACGCTCAGCAAATAAAACTGATTGAATGCTTGTCCCCCTTTTCCAGATGAGGAAACTGAGGGTCAGAGAGGTTAAGTGACTTGCCCAAGATCACAAAGCAGGCCCAGTCCATGTTTTTTCCACTAACCCACACTGCCTCCTTTCCCCTGGTAATTGTACTCCATTCACTGCTTCTCAAGCCCCACATCATCACAAGCAGGTTTCGGAAGAAGTTGGGGAAAAGTATCAGCTTTTTCCAGGGAAGCCAAGGTTTTTTTTTTTTTTTCCTTACATATAGACAAATGGGAAGGAAACCATTTAGATTTACTAAATGAAGCATGCATTTCAATGAGCAGAATAGATGCTCTTTTCACTTATTTTTAAATTTGGTTTTGAAAGTAATGAAGTTATTGTAACTGAACTTAAAGGAGAGAAAGAGAAAGTGAGCAGAAGGCATACGAAGAAGGATACAAAAACAATTGCTTTAAATAGGCTAAAATAGGTTAAAAGGTGATCACATTTTTTAAGGATGGATAACTGGTTTTGATCTTGGTGTGTCAAGTGAACAGGACTGTTTTCTAAGCTTCTGTTAAATCAGTCGATGATACTTATTCAGCTCTTTCAGTGTGCAGAAGTAGACATGAATCATGCCCTGGAGAAAGCAGCAAGCACAAAAGCAGCATGGCTTAGTGGAAAGAAAACGGGCCTGGGATTCAGAACACCTGGGTTCTAATCCCGGCACTACAGAATTCTTGCTGTGTGACCTTGTGCAAGTCATTTCACTTCTCTGGACCTCAGTTACCTCATCTGTAAAATGGGGATTCAGACTGAGAGCCCCATGTGGGACAGGGGCTATAACCATTGCAATTTGCTTGTGTTCAGTACAGTGCCTGGTGCATAGTAAGCACTTAATAAATACCATTATTATTAGTAGTAATAGTAATGATAATGATGGCATTTGTTAAGCACTTAATATGTGCAAAGCACTGTTCTAAGCTCTGGGTAATAATGGTATTTATTAAATGCTTACTGCATGCAAAGCATTGTTCTAAGCTCTGGGATAGATACAAGGTTATCAAGTTGCCCCACGTTGGGCTCACAGTCTTAATCCCCATTTTACAGATGGGGTAACTGAGGCACAGAGACGTTAAGTGACTTGCCCAAAGTCACACATCTAAGTGGTGGAGCCGAGATTCGAACCCATGATCTCTGACTACAAAGTCCAGGCTCTTTTTACTAAGCCATGCTGCTTCTGTAGCATAGTAGTAGTATTATTATTCCCCTTCTAAGCTGTAAGCTCACTGTGGGTGGGGAACATTTCTGCTAATTCTAATGTAGTGGACTCTCCCAAATGCTCTGCACATAGTAAGCGCTCAATAAAATCCATTGATTGATTGATTGATTGACACCATGATCAGAGCCCTGGTAACCCACCTGCTTCTGGACTCAAGCACAGGCATCAGTGCTAATCCTAGTTGGAGAAGTAGCGTGTCTTAGTGGAAAGAGCACGGGCTTTGGGTTCGGCGGTCATGGGTTCAAATCCTGGCTCCGCCAATCGTCAGCTGTGTGACTTTGGGGAAGTCACTTCTCTTCTCTGGGCCTTGGTTCCCTCATCTGTAAAATGGGGATGAAGACTGTGAGCCCCATGTGGAACAACCTGATCACCTTGTAAGCTCCCCAGCGCTTAGAACAGTGCTTTGCATTGTAAGCACTTAATAAATATCATTATTATTATTATTATTATTATTATTATTACATGTATTGAGTGCTTACTGTGTGCAGGACAATGAACTAAGCTCTTGAGAAAGCACAATACAACCATGAATGAACACCTTCTCTGCCCACAAAGAACTTACAGGCTAGAAATTGTTTTCCTCCCAATAATTCCTCTGCAGTAATTCCTTCATAAAGAGGGCTGGGAATTTTCACTCTCCCTGGGTGATAGAGCCCCTCAAGTGATAGAGAGAGAGAGAGAGAGCAAGGTATCTAATGTCTTGTGAGACCCTTCGACAACCTCTCAACACCCAGCACACCATCGCACATCAGCAGAAAATGAAATAACAGTCTCAGGAACATCCCACCCAGTTCAAATGAGAGGATAAAAATTTCAGCCAACAGGATGTTTCTGGCTTTGGCTTTACTGAGCAGGATGATCGTTTCATCACTGACAGTTCCTGTGATGGTATCTGGAGACGCTAAATCTTTCTTGGATGACCCCACACCAGACAAATCTATTTCCTGGATCCACTCTTCCTCAAATAATCCTCCTTGACAGGGAGGGGACAGTGGTTACCGCACAGCTTGAGTTAAGCAACTGCCCTGTCTCAGGTTGACATGAGGAAGAAAGCTCAAGTCTTGTTCTCCTGGAGTTTAATGTCACACACACACAAACACATGTTCACACTGATGCACACACACACAAACTAGTAGGGCTTCACACACAAATGCACACAAAACAAATTTCAGTAACGGCGGTTTAGGGGAAAGCTAAAGGAAAGGACAGGAGATGCTTTGGTTCTTTAAGAAAACAAGAATTGTTGATTTGGGGCAAGAGAGATGAGATCGAGGGACAGTGAGTAAGTTGGTATTAGAAGAGTGAAATAATTGGGCTGGGTTGTAGAGGGAAATTAGTGAGATAAGGGAGGAGGATTTTACAAATGGATTTTAGAGCAAATTATACCAAAGTGGTCTTTGGAAGGCCAAATCACTTGCCTTAGGTGAGCATAATTTGGACACATCATCAGGAGGACTAATTCTCTGGAGAAGGCACTAATGCTAGGAAAAGTCCAGGGAAAACACGGAAGAGGCAGACTAGCAGCTAGATGGATAGATACCATAACAATGATCATAGAAGAATCATTAGAAAGGCTGTGGATTATGGCAGAGGACAGGAAGTTCTGGAGATGGTATATCCATAGAGTTGCTATCCATCGGAAACCACTCGAGGGCACTTAATAATAATAATAATAATGATAATGAGGTAGGAGGGTGCGAGCCAATTGAGTACCTGAAAGGTGATGTTAAGAAGTTTCTGTTCCATGCTGAAGTGGATGAACAACCAAAGTTTTTGAGGAGTGGGGAGATAAAAGTTTTAAAGTAAACATGATCCAAGTGGCACAGTGAAGTAAGGACTGGAGTGGGGAGAGAAAAGAGGCAGAGAGGTCAGTGCTGAGGCTGATGCTGTAATCACGGTGGGATATAATATATGCTTGGATCAGGGTTGTAGTAGTTCGCATAAAAAAGAACAGTGCTTTGCACATAGTAAGCGCTTAATAAATGCCATTATTGTTATTATTACAAAAAGAGATGAATGGCTTTTAGCATTATAGTTATCCTACATCTAGCTCAGCTTTTTTGCATATTAAATACTTAAAATAGAGTCATTATTATTATTACAGGGATTAGGAGGTACTCAGTAAGTAGCATTATTACTACTACATTACTTCCCCCCACCCAGTTCACTGCATCTAGGTGATAGCTTTTTTTTCTTAATGATATTTGTTGAGCGCTTACTACGTGCCAGGCATTGTTCTAAGCACAGAGGTTGTCAGTTTGGATATAGTCCCTGTCCCACTTGGGACTCAGTCTTCATCCCCATTTTACAGACCAGATAACCGATGCGCAGAGAAGTTAAGTGGCTTGCCTAAGGTCACACAGCAGGCAAGTGGTGGAGTCAGGATTAGAACTCGGATTCTCCTACTCCCAGGCCTGTGCTCTTTCCACTAGACCACACTGCTTCCCATCTTATCTTTGGTTTGTGTCTAAGGAGGGTAGCTTTTCTATGAAAATAATCGCCCCCACATCATTTTTTATTCTTATTCCCAGCTTTTTCTCTGGAAATTGGGTGTAGGAAAAAAAAAAGATGTTTTTTTTGTATTTTACACCTCTGAATTGTTTTCTCTCTGGACCTTAAGCCCTCTGTTTAATATTAATCATCTTGCCCCCTCTGACACTTGAAATATTGCAGTGCTGGAATATGCTTGCTGAAGTTTCAAAAAGCCCCGAGTTCGGGAAATTATTTGAATCTCCCACTATATTTTAAAACTCTAATTCCATCTGGAATTGTTCTACCGAATACAATTCTCTCACTGCTTGCCGAATAGCTGCCTTTTAAGAATGTTTCATTGTGTATTTAACGCTCATGGTGGAAGTAGATTGACAGTATTGGAAGCGTTGCCTGCATTTTTTTTCCCTCACAGAAACAGCACAGTGCAGGAATTTCAGTGAGATAAACATGCCTCATCAAAGTTCCCTAATCTGTAGAAGAGGTGGAGGGAATTGTCATGATAGGTACTTGTTAGGTAGGTTGTTTATGCAGTAGTTGAAGGAGGAGGAGGAGGAGGAGGATGCAGAACTGTGAACTGAAAAGGATTTTCCCTGATGCGGTCATTGTCTCTGACTTATGGTCTTTATTAAGGACTTAATAATAATTAATCATAATAATTATGGTACTTGTTATGTGCTCACTATGTGCCGAGCACTGTTCTAAGCACCGGGGTAGATACAAGGTCATCAGGTTGGACACAGTCCCTTTCCCCCATGGGGATCACACTCTTAATCCCCACTTTACGAGTGAGGTAACTGAGGCCCAGAGTTACCTGAGGTGGGAAAGAGAGAAAGTCCAGACCAGATACTTGCCCTAGGTCACAGGGCAGACATATGGCAGAGCCAGAATTAGAATTCAGGTCCTTCTGATTCCCAGCCTGTTTCCTATCCACTAGGCCACACTGCTTCAACTCTTAGCTCTGGGGATAATACGGGATCAATCAATCAATCAATCAATCATATCTGAGTGCTTACTGTGTGCAGAGCACTGTACTAAGTGCTTGGGAAGTACAAGCTGGCAACATATAGAGACAGTCCCTACCCAACAGTGGGCTCACAGTCTAGAAGGGGGAGACAGAGAACAAAACCAAACATACTAACAAAATAAAATAAATAGAATAGATAGGTACAAGTAAAATAAATGGAGTAATAAATATGTACAAACATATATACATATATACAGGTGCCGTGGGGAAGGGAAGGAGGTATGATGCGGGGGATGGAGAGGGGGATGAGGGGGAGAGGAAGGAAGGGGCTCTAATCAAACCCAATTTCTGGCTCCTATGGGCTCAAACATCACGAGACTCGGGTTCTAAATCAACTTGGCCACTTGCCTGCTGTGTGCCCTTGGGCAAGTCGCCTAACTACTCTGTGTCTCAGTTTCTTTCACCTATAAAATGAAAATTCAATATCTAGGATAGGGATAATGTCCAATGTGATTATCTTGTTTTGTTGTCTGTCTCTCCCTTCTAGACTGTGAGCCTGTTGTTCCGTAGGGACCGTCTCTATATGTTGCCAACTTGGACTTCCCAAGTGTCTAGTACAGTGCTCTGCACACAGTAAGCACTAAATAAATGTGATTGAATGAATGAATGAATGAATCCAGTATCAACCCCAGCACTTAGGAAAATGCTTGGCACAAAATGAATGCATAAGAAATACTTTTAGCAACACCAGCAACAGCATGATGTTAGTATAGTAATATTGTATAGTACAGTATAGTAGTATGTAATATAGCATAGTAGTAGTGGTATTTACTTAGTGTCCATGGGGTGTAATGCCCTGTACAAAACACTTTTTTCTCCTTTTTTTATGGTATTTGGTAAGCGCTGTTCTAAGTGCCAAGGTAAATACAAGGTAATTAGGTTGGACAAAGTCCCTGTCCCAGCTGGGTCTAACAATTTTAATTCCCATTTTACAGATAAGGTAACAGAGGACCAGAGAAGTGATTTGCTAAAGATCACACAGCAGACAAGTCTGACTGTAAGCTAGACTGTAAGCTTGTTGTGGGCAGGGAATGTGTCTGCTCATTATTAAATTGTTCTCTCCCAAGCACTTAGTACAGTGCTCCATACATAATAAATGCTCACTAAATATGATTGAATGAATGAATAAAGGAATGAAAAGTGCTAGAGCACGGATTGAAATCCAGATACTTCTGACTCCCAGGACTCAGCTCTATCCATGGGGCCAGGCTGCTTCTCTTTGTACGGTACAAACCCATTTCCACATCACAAGGAGCTTCCCCTCTAGTGGATAAGCAGTCATAAAAGTTTCACAAACAGAAGGAAGCATTGCTTATAAAATGTCACTTATGGCCCCTACATAGTCTTCATTGTTGAAATAAAACTCATTCTGTGGGCTCCGGTTTCAGTAGTGGTATGTGCCTTTAACTCAAAGAACACTCACGACAAAATGCAACAATGCAATCAATATCCTTAACTGTCAAAGTTGCATAAGGAATTACAAACAAGCATTGGATATCTGTCTCGAAGAGTGTGAAGTGAAATTTTTTGCCAGCGAAAACAAGATAATGTAATAGCAATATCATTAATCTTCCTGGAACTATATCTACTACGGAATATATATTATTCACCAGGCACTGAATCAATTATTTTTTTTAAGCGTAGCTACGAAGTGCAATGTTCTTGCTGTTAATGACAGCCTGAGTTGGTGGAGATAAAAGGGGCAAATATTCTGAAAATGTTACTTGTCCCTCCTTTTAGATTTAGAAAGTACAGTGGCTTTATCCTTGCAACTTCAGTCTGTTCATCAGAACCAAACCTATTCCTTGTTCAACTCGAATTCAACTAGAATATTGTGAAACTGGCAATTCTCCATACACGCGTTAAATGGAGCATCAGAATTCTGACAAACTACTTTAATAACCTGAAACATATTGCAAAATGAAAAAAAAAAGTTGTTAAGCTAATCAGAAAAATCCTGGAAGATCCAAGAAAAAGATCTGGCTTCTCGAGCTCTTAGGGGAAAAAGAAAAGATTTATTAATACGGGAGAAATCATGACACCGTGTTTAAGGGAAAGTGCCAGCTAGATTTCAATCCCATCTCTGCCACATGCCTGCCGTGTGACCTTGGGCAAGTCTCTTAATTTTTTGTGCCTCAGCTGCCTCATCTGTAAAGTGGGATTTAAGACTATGAGCCCCATATGGGACATGGACTTTGTCCAAATTGATTAGCTTGTATCTACTCCAGGCTTAGTACAGTGTCTGGCACATAGAAATAACTTAACAAATACCATAAAGCAAACGAACAACAGCAACAACAAAAATGTGAACGTTCCAATCCCAGCCTTTTTCATAACCTGTAATAAGGTATATTATTGTCATTATACTTATTAAATCTTTTATACATTTTCTGTGAATCAAGCATAAGTGCAGGGGTAGGTATAAGTCAATCACATTGTGCACAATCCTTGTCCCACATGGGGCTTACTGTCAAAGTAGGAGGGAGAACAGGCAATGAATCCCCCTTTTTCAGATGAGGAAACGGAGGCCCAGAAAAATTAAGTGACTTGTCCAAGGTCACACAGCAAACAACTGGCAGAGCTGAGACTGGAATCCAAATCCTTTGACTCTCAGGCCGGTGCTCTTTATTGTATGCCATGTTGCTCCTTAAGCATTTTGTTCAGCCTAGTGGAAGGAGCATAGGACTGGGACCAAGAGATCTGGATTCTAATCCTGACTCTGTCACTTATCTGCTGTGTGACCTTAGATAAGTCACTTAACTTTTCTGGGCCTCAATTTCCTCATCTGTAAAATGGGGGTAAGATACATTTTCTCCCTCCATATTAGACTGTAAGCCCTACATGGGACAGGGATTGTGCCCCATCTGATCATTTTGTATATACCCTGGCACTTATCACAGTGCTTGGCACATGATGATGATGATGATGATGATGATGATGACAATGATGATGACGGTATTGATTAAGTGCTTACTATGTGCAAGGCACTGTTCTAAGCGCTGGGGAGGATACAAGGTAATCAGGTTGGCCCACGGGGGCTTGCAGTCTTAATCTCCATTTTACAGATGAGGTAACTGAGGTGCAGAGAAATTAAGTGACTTGTCCAAAGTCACACAGCTGACAAGTGGCAGAGCCGGGATTTGAACCCATGACCTTTGACTCCCAAGCCCGGGCACCTTCCACTGAGCCATAGTAAATGGTTATCAATTACCATAATTGCCAATATTATTATTTATAATAATATGAATTGAGCTCATAATGTGTGGAAAACATTAACCTGAGCAATTGTGGGAGAGCAATAGATGGAAAAGACACAATTCCTGCCCTTAAAGAGCTTGTAATCTAAATAGCTCAAGGATTCTAACTGTATTATAGAGTCCTTAAAATGAACATTACATTAATAAAATATCAGAATCGTTTAGTAAAAAATTTTTTTAATAGTCTATTTGCAAATGTAGCAAATATTATGCTCCTTGTCAAAGTGAAAATCAAGGATTTTCTTTTCTACAGCAACTAGATTGGATTGTCTTCCCCTCCACTAAGGGTCTGCAGAAAAAAACAGATCGTTTCTCAATATTTTGCTTTCACAAATATTTTTCTATCTAAAAAAGATACATATTCATAGGCAACTATTCTTGTTGGGAGAAAAAAAGATGCTTTTTCTTGAAATTTTTCTCTTTAAACTCTGGGAGGCAAAAGCTGCAATATTTGCATTCTTGCAAATCTGGGTAAGATCAGCACATTAATTTCCTTGGTTTTGCTGCCTGGGCATAATTTTTGCACTATTATTACATTTTGTAGGTGTGGGCAATAAGGTTGGACTGTGCTAGGCTTTTAAGGTTCTATCTACTTCGAGTAGATATATATTTGTATATACATTTTTATTGAGGAGAAGGGAAGGATAACATATTTGAAGTGAAGCAGACAGGTTATAAAAATAAGGAACTTTTGTGACTATGATCCAAGGATTTAACTTAATCTTGAATCTGATTATGAAAACAGTGTACCAAGTCGTGAACAGAACAAATAAGCAATGGCTATGTTTTTAGAAGTAGAAAAAGATAATCCGCCATGTCTGAAAAAAGAAAGAATGCATAGAAAGGGTCAGCGGCAGTGACTTTGAGAAAGAGCAGGAAACTAGAATTACGCCTTGAGATATTAAAGGGAATCTGGGATACTAATGAAATGAAATATCAGTTAAGCTCTCAGTGGCTAGAAAACACATGATAGTTAAAGATGGAAAGATGGTACTGAATAAGTCCTAATACAGCTCAGAACATGATACAAAGGGAATATTTTGGGGTCATCTTTGTCTTCAAAATCGAGCCCAGTCCCAATAATACTACCAGGTCTGATACTTTTTAAGGATGTGATAATGATAATCAGCTTTTTAATTTTTGCAAAGGTCTACTGTGTTCTGAAGAAAAGCACAGATGATGTTGATCCTTGAAGTAGCGGGCTTTGAGGACAAGAGCAGTGAGCTGAACAAAATGCTTCACCTTTGTACTTAAATTTGTACCCTTTAAACACTGAATATTCACCCCAACCTCAGTCCCACAATATGTACACATCCATAATTTATTTTAATGTCTGGCTTCCCTTCTAGACTGTAAGCTCCTTCTGGACAGGTAACCTGTCTTCCAGCTCTTTTTGAATGGTACTCTCCCAAGGGCTTAATATACTGTCCCGTACAAAATAAGCATTTAATGAATATCATGGATTTGTTAATGGATTGAATCAAACATCTTCAGAAATATCATCTTCCAAAAGAGCAAGTTTTAAAAATAAATAAGCTATCTACAATGCAATGTGCCCTAGTAAACTCAACATCAAGCAAATTGGCAGCGTAAAACGGTAAGTCCTTGAAAATTGTACTGTAAATTCTGGATCAAGAAAAGCAATTGAAACCCAAAATGGTAGCCACATCAGTCAGGTGGTCCTAGAACAATTAGAGAAAGATTTCATCCACTGAAAGGACAGATCTAACTAACTGGGAAAGTGTCTGCAATACATCCGATAAGTCATGGTCGTCTTAGAGCTGTGCCTTTTCAATCGGCACCATGTCTGATTTCTGCAAAGAGAGAGGGAACTTGTTAGGAAGTTACTGTATTATCTCCGCTATCTTTAATGCATTTTCATGTCTGTCTTCTCCTGCAGACTGCAAACCCTTCAATCAGTCATTCAATCATGCTTATTGAGCGCTTACTTTGTGCCAGGCACTGTACTAAACACTTGAGAGAGGACATCACAACAATATAATGGACACATTCCCACCCACAACGAGCTTTCAGTCTAGAGGGGGAGACACATATTAAAATAAATAAATAAATTGTAGATATCTATCTATCTATCTATCTATCTATGAGTGATTTGGAACTGATTGTAGGCGGGGAGGTGGTGAATAAAGGGAGTAAGTCAGGGCAAGGGAGAAGAGAGTAGAAAAGAGGAAATTAGGGCTTAGAGAAGTCTAGAGAAGCAGCGTGGCTCAGTGGAAAAAGCACAGGCTTGGGAGTCAGAGATCATGGGTTCAAATCCTGACTCCGCCACTTGTCAGCTGTGTGACCTTGGGCAAGCAACTTAACTTCTCTGTGCCTCAATTACCTCATCTGTAAAATGGGGATTGACTGTGAGCCCAACATTGGACAACCGATCACCTTGTATCCCCCTCGTGCTTAGAACAGTGCTTTGCACATATTAAGTGCTTAACAGGTACCATCAAAAAAAAAAGTCCTCTTGGAGGAGATGTGCCTCCAGTAAGGCTTTAAAGGTGGGGAGGAGTAATTGCCTGTTATATATGAAAAGGGGGTGGGGGCTTTCCAGGCCAGAAACAGGATGTGGGTGAGAGATTGGTGGAGAGATAGATAAAATCAAGGAATCTGAGGCACAGAGAATTGAAGTGATTATTTTTTTTTAATGGTATTTACATGGCTCAGTAGAGAGAGCACGGGCTTCGGAGTCAGAGGTTGGGGGTTCAAATCCCAGCTCCGCCACTTGTCAGCTGTGTGACTTTGGGCAAGGTAACTTCTCTGTGCCTCAGTTACCTCATCTGTAAAATGGGGATTAAGACTGTGAGCCCCACGTGGGACAACCTGATCACCTTGCACCCCCAACCAGTGCTTAGAACTGTGCTTTGCACATAGTAAGCACTTAATAAATGCCATTATTATTATCATTATTATCATTATTATTTGTTAAGTGCTTACCATGTATCGGGCACTGTACTAAACTCTGGATTAGATACAAGTTAATCAAGTGGGAAACTGTCCCGGTCCCAAATAGGGCTCACCATCTTAATCCACATTTTGCAGGTGAGGTAACTGAGGCCCAGAGAAGCTAAGGGACCTTCCCAAGGTCACACAGCAGACAAATGGCTGAGTGGGGATTAGAACCCATGTCTTTCTGACTCTCAATCCCACATCAGAGAAGTGGCATAGTGATTGATGATAAGACCTTCTTTCCAATAGATCCTATCTGCTGATATCATGGTCCTAAGCCATCTGGTGGAGAGCTTTGAAGACAAGGGTCAGCAATTTTTCCTGGATGCAGAGGTAAATGTGGAGGCATTGGAAGTTTTTGAGGAGAGGAGAGGCATGAGGAAGATAACATTAGGTAGATGATCCAAACTATCCACAGGAGTATAATCCTCAGAGAAGAGAAGTCAGAGGCAGGGAGGTCAGCGGAGAGGATGCTACAGTGATTTGATTTTCAGAATATCAATTCATTTGATTTGATTCTTAAACAGATATCTCCACTTTAACCATCCTCTGATTTGGCTAAACAGCGTTTCTCTAATTACAAAGGATCGTGGATTATCCCTGATTCATTTATAAAGTAAGGAATTGTGCCAGATTGAAATACGGTGTGAAGACATCTAGATTTATCAGGTGGGAAGCATTTCCATTAGCATCATTCTTGGTATTATCATTGTTATAATTATCGATTACTTTTTATGTAATAATAATAATTTTGGTATTGGTTAAGCACTATGTGCCAAGCACTGTTCTAAACTCTGGGGGAGATGCAAGATCATCAGGTTGTCCCGCATGGGACTCACAGTCTTAATCCCCATTCGGCAGATGAGGGAACTGAGGCCCAGAGAAGTGAAGTGACTTGCCCAAAGTCCCACAGCTGACAAGTGGCAGAGCCAAGATTAGAACCCATGACCTTGTAACTCCGAAGCCCATGCTCTTTCCACTGAGCCAGGCTGCTTCTCAAACACTCTTCTAAGCACTGGAGTACACGCAAGATAATCAGGTGGGACACTTCTCCTGTACCACATTGGGGCTCACAGTCTAAGCAGGAGGGAAAAGAGGAATTGAGTCTTCATTTTACAAATGAGGAAACAGAGGCACAGAGAAGATAAGCAGTTTGCCCAAGGTCATCCAGCTGGTAAATGGTAGAGCTGGGATTAGAACCCAGACCTTCTCAATTACAGGCCCCAGTTCCTTCCACTTAGCCATGCTCATTCATCCTCATCCATCGTATCAATCAATCATATTTATTGAACACTTACTGCAAGCATAGAACTGTACTAAGCACTTGGAAGAGTAGAATATAACCATAACAGAAACATTCCCTGCCCACAACAAGCTCACAGTCTAGATGGGAGGCTAGACATTAACACAAATAAATTACAGATATAAAATCTCTTTGGAATTAAAATTGCAACTGGATATAAACTCAGCACCATCATTTATATTTAGGCTAGTTAAATCTCAATCCCATTCACATTAACCCTTAAATAATGCTTCCTATAGACTAAAGAGATTATTATTTAGAAATTCTGGTTTCGTCACAATGACCTCCTAACTTCAGTGCTTTCTCTAGAGCACTTCTCGCTCTCATTGTTGTTTTCACATTCAGAAAAAAAATTAATGGATACCAGCCCTTCTTCCACTTACAAAATAACCAATTCTGTAGGTATCATGTACAGTAAAATGACTGGGACAGTTCCTGGAGAGAGATAGGACGCCCTGTCTTTCCCATCACTGTAGACAACACCATTCTCCTCCTTGTCTCACAAGCCCGTAACAGTGGCAGTGTCCTCCACTAATCTCTCTCATTCAACCCACAAAGTCACTCCATCAAATCACATCAGTTCTGCCTTCATGAGATCGTTAACATCCACCTTTTCCTCTCCGTCTAAACTGCCACCGTGCCGAGCTATCCACTCCTATCCCGACTTGTTCATTTCATCAGCCTGCTTGCTAACCTCCCTGCCATCTGTCTCTCCCCTCTCCAGTCCATACTTCGGGTTGCTGCCCGGATCATTTTTCTGAAATAAGACTTCAGTTCACATCTCTCCAGTCCTCAAAAACCACTAATGGTGGCTCATCTACCACAGCATCAAACAGAAAGCCCTTGCCATTGATTTTAAAGCAATCGGCTTGTTCCTTCCCATTCTACCTCACTTATTTTCTATTACAATTCACCCCATGAAATTTGCTCCTCCCATGCTAACTTACTTCTTACTAAGAGAAGCAGTGTGGCTCAGTGGAAAGAGCACAGGCTTTGGAGTCAGAAGTCATAGGTTCAAATCCCACCTCCGCCACTAGTCAGCTGTGTGACTGTGGGTGAGCCACTTAACTTCTCTGGACCTCAGTTCCTTCATTTGTAAAATGGGGATTAAGACTGTGAGCCCCCCCGTGGGACAACCTGATCATCTTGTAACCTCCCTGGTGCTTAGAACAGTGCTTTGCAAATAGTAAGTGCTTAATAAATGCCATTATTATTATTATTAGTAGTAGTAGTAGTATTCCTCACTGCACCTTGATCTTGTTCTATCTCTCCATTGATCCCTTACTCACCTCCTCCCTCTGGCCTAGAATTCCCTCCCCCTTTATATCTGACAGAAACCACTCTCCCCACCTTCAAAGCCTCATTAAAATCACATCTCCTTCAAAAGACCTTCTCCACCTAAATCCTCTTTTCCCCTAGTCTCTTTCCCTTCTGAGTCACCTGGGCACTTAGATCTGTTTCCTTTAGGTACTTGATATTCACCCCTCCCTCAGCCCAGAAGCATATTCAAAATTTACCTCGATGTCTGTCTCCCCTTCTAAACTGTAAACTCCTAGTGGGCAGGGAACCTGTCTTCTGACCCTAAGGCATTCCCACAATCACTTTTTACAGTGCTCTATTCACAGTAAGCACTCAATAAATATCATTGACAGATTATAGGAGATTAAATGGCACCTTGAAATACCGCATATTTTCTTTATTCTTTGTGCGTCCCCACGATGTGAGAAATTATAACAAATAGAAAAAGAAGGCAGGAATTTGAAAGCAATTCAAATGCCATGATTCTCTGCTTTTCTTTATATTTGTGCACAATGGGTCAAAATAATGGTAGCAGAGCTCTGTGTGTAACCCAGTGTCCTTTCTAGGTTTTTGTGACATGTTGGATTTTCTTACAATGATTAAGACCCACAAATCTTACTGTACTTTATGAGAATGCCAAATACTTGTCACTCTAAAGCTGTCGCTGAACAGCTGCACTGTGTAAGAGGCAGATTTTCCTGTGCGTTGATAAGAATTTCATGTCTTCTATTTTTTATCAATCTGAAAGGCAAGGCTAAATATAGGGAAACAGACTCGTAAAGTCTCCAGAAGGGCATGGGCTGCCTTGAAAAACAATTGAATGAGATCTCTTTATTGGAGGTAGGGCGGAGACATGGTAATGATGATAACACAATTATCCTGCCAGTCTTTCTATAACTACACAACTACAGATCCCTTGATCACACAAAACCCAGGTGTCTTGTCAGAACAGGGGTTTGACGAAGAGGGCAGTCGAGCCAGGGAGAGACTGGGATGAAACTTGTCGGTCACACAGAATTATTACTTTCTGGCCAGGGCCCTTCTATAAAAATGTACTTGTGGATAAGTAGGCCAACATCAAATTGCCTTTAACCCTCCACTAAGAAATGAATACTTGGCACCTTCTAGGATGTTATTGTTTCCAATTTGCGGGTCGCACATGTCAACGGATGTCTTCCCATTTGTGGTTCATTCGCTTTCCTGTTTGAGGAATTTGTTTGGAATGGCTCTGCACCAAATTCACATAAGTAAATGAGACCACCAGGAACCCACAGACCCAGATCATCCCACCCATGCAGGAGGAGAATTTTCTTAGCACACAACAATGGTGGTCTCATAGGGGTGAGATGCTTTTACGTTTCTCTTACAGACACAGTTGAAGTGTAGACTCCTCGTGGGCAGGGAACACTTCCCTTTTTTCTGCCGTATGCTCCTAAACACTTAGAGAAGAGCCAATAAATACCATGACTACTACTCCTGTTTAATAACTGTGGTTTTTTTTATAACATTTACTATATGTCAAGTTCTGTACTAAACTATGTTTACATACTTGTTAATGCTCTTAGGTGTTGATTGATGTATTTTTAATGACTCCTTTGTCGGTAAGTTTTTTCCCATTTCCTCCACATTTGTCAGTTTCCACCAAGACTGTAAGTCTTCAGGGGGCAGGGACAGTGTCTGAATCATTTATATTGTTTTATTGTTCTTTCCCAAGTGCTTAGTAGCAAACAACGATGGTGGTCTCAGAGGGGCAAGATGCTTTTACGTATCTCTTACAGACACAATTGAGGTGTAGACTCCTCGTGGGCAGGGAACACTTCTCTTGTTTCTGCCGTATGCTCCCAAACATTTAGAGAAGAGCCAATAAGTACCATGACTACTACTCCTGTTTAATAACTGTGGTATTTTTTTATAACATTTACTATATGTCAAGTTCTGTACTAAGCTATGTTTACATACTTGTTAATGCTCTTAGGTGCTGATTGATGTATTTTTAATGACTCCTTTGTCGGTAATTTTTTCCCATTTCCTCCACATTTGTCAGTTTCCACCCAGACTGTAAGTCTTTAGGGGGCAGGGACAGTGTCTGAACCATTTATATTGTTTTATCGTTCTTTTCCAAGTGCTTAGTACGGTGCTCTGCACACAGTAAACACTCAATAAATATGATTGAATGAATGAATGAATGAATATATACTACATCCCGTAGCACAATGTCAGGCTCACAGTAAAGGCTTAATAAATACCACATTTTGACTACCTATCAATCAAGAGTATGAGAAGTCTTCCTGTTAGTCAAAGACATAAAGTCACCTGAGTTATGACAAAGGCCCCTTGTCACATCTCCCCATGTGTACCCTGTTTCGAGTTTACGACATCGGCAGTGTCTTTACGACTTCAGTTGAATGAATTAATTACTGTGAGCCTGCTGTTGGGTAGGGACCATCTCTATATGTTGCTAACTTGCACTGCCCAAGCGCTTAGGACAGTGCTCTGCACACAGTAAGTGCTCAATAAATATGATTGAATGAATGAATGAATGTAAGCCAGCCTTTATGTCCTCATGGCTTCCCTGAGGGAAACAAGTGCAGAATCAAGCTTCTCAAAAACACTGTTTCGATTTCAGTCAATCGTTTTTGTTTTTTTTTTTTGATCACTTACTGTGTGCAGAGCACTATACTAAGCACTTGGGAGAGTACAATAGAACAGAGTTGGTAGACACATTCCCTGTCCACGAGGAGCTTACAGTCTAGAGTTTCCAATGTTGGCAATATTTTCTCTCGACCATAAAATTGTAGAGTACTGTATTCATTACATCTGCATGACAAGTTGAAGAATCTGAGAAGTCTCTAATTTAGCTCATAATGTGGCAATTATTTTCAGGGAGGCTGGAAGAAAACACTCTTTTTCTTTTCCGCCTCTTTTCTCGCTCAGCTGAGGTTGAGAGACTTACAGTGTGGTAACATAAGGAGTCCTCCATGAAGTAATCAATTGTAACTGAGTGCTTACTGTGTACAGAACACTGTAATAATAATGATGGTATTTTTTAGGCGCTATGTGCCAAGCACTGTTCTAAGCGCTGTACTAAGCAGTTCGAAAAGTAAAGCAGAGCCTCTAGACACTATCCCTGCCCTCAAGAGGTTTACAACTTGCTTGATCAGAAGGATGATGATGTTGTATTTTATTTTTTAATGGTATTGGTTAAGGGCTTACTATGTGCTGGTCACTGTACTAAGCACTGGGGTAGATACAGTCTAATCAGGTTGTACACAATCCCTGTCTCACATTGGGCTCACAATCTTAATCCCTATTTTTAGGGAGATAACTGAGGTACAGAGAAATGAAATAACTTGCTCTAGCTCACACAGCAGACAAGTGGCAGAGCTGGGATTAGAACCCAGCTCCTTCTGATTTTCAGATCTGAGCTGTAGCCACTCAAGTGGATAAGGAATTAGTACAGTGCTCTGCACACAATAAGCACTCAATAAATACGATTGATGATGATGATAAGGAATTGGGGGAAAGAAGGGGGCAAGGAGGAGGTAATTAACAACCGTGCCAATGGACTGAAGTGTGAATCTGATTGGTAAATATGATAATTAATAATAAGGATGATGGCATTTGTTAAGCACTTACTATGTGCAAGGCACTGTTCTAAATCAATCAATCAATCGTATTTATTGAGCGCTTACTGTGTGCAGAGCACTGTACTAAGCACTTGGGAAGTACAAGTTGGCAACATATAGAGACGGTCCCTACCCAACAGTGGGCTCACAGTCTAGAAGTCCAAACCCTGCGGAGGATACAAGGTGATCAGCTTGTCCCACGTGGGGCTCACAGCCGTCATCCCCATTTTACAGATGAGGGAACTGAGGCACAGAGAAGTGAAGTGACTTGCACAAAGCCACACAGAGGACAAGCAGCAGAACTGGGATTAGAACCCATAACCTCTGACTCCCAAACCCGGGCTCTTTCCACTGAACCACCCTGCTTCCCAAGATGATGGTGGTAGTGTAAAGGGTGTGTGTGTGTGTGTGTGTGTGTGTGTGTGTGTGTGTGCGTGCGTGCGTGCTCCTGCTCATTTCAAAATTCAGGAAAGAAATCATGGCAGTTATGGTTTCTAAAACATTCCCATTTATTTACCAAGAATTCTCTCTGGATCCACTACCTTCTAGACTGTGAGCCCACTGTTGTGTAGGGACCGTCTCTATATGTTGCCAACTTGTACTTCCCAAGCGCTTAGTCCAGTGCTCTGCACACAGTAAGCACTCAATAAATATGATTGAATGAAATAATTAATTAATTTATTTATTTTCCTCTTTTCCCTTTCTCTGCAGATCAATTATTCCCACTCTCCCTAGATGTCTCGCTACCCTTCCAGCTGTTGGATAGATAAGCAAAGCACTGTAACTGTAGATGCCTTTTTATTTTTATTTTTCTGCACATCCTTGGGTGATATTCACCTTTCTACATAGAATACATGAAATAAAATAGCATTTCTGCAAAAATTTTGCCAATTCCTGCGGTTTCACTAGAATCACTGTGACAATACAATGTGAGTTGAACTTTGAGGGTCAACATTACCGTGAAAACCCACTGATGGAGCTCCTTGACAACGGTGCAGATGTTTTCATGAAGGAAGTACCAGTAAAGCAGTGTGGCTTAGTGGAAAGAGCCCGGGCTTGCGAGTCAAAGGTCGTGGGTTCTAATCCTGGCTCCACCACATGTCGGCTGTGTGACTTTTGGCAAATCACACACTGAGGAGCAGCGTGGCTCAGTGGAAAGAGCCCGGGCTTTGGAGTCAGAGGTCATGGGTTCAAATCCCGGTTTCGCCAATTGTCAGCTGTATGACTTTGGGCAAGTCACTTAACTTCTCTGTGCCTCAGTTCCCTCATCTGTAAAATGGGGGTTAAGACTGTGAGCCCCCTGTGGGACAACCTGATCACATTGTAATAATGATGGCACTTGTTAAGCGCTTACTATGTGCAAAGCACTGTTCTAAGCGCTGGGGGGATACAAGGTGATCAGGTTGTAACCTCCCCAGCGCTTAGAACAGTGCTTTGCACATAGTAAGTGCGCAATAAATGCTATTATTATTATTATTATTATTATTATTATTATTCTCTATGCCTCAGTAGCCCCATCTGTAAAATGGGAATTAAGACTGTGAGCCCCACATGGGATAACCTGATAACCTTGTATTTACTAACTCTTAGAACAGTGGTTGGCACATAGTAAATTCTAAACAAATACCATAATAATAATTATTATTATTAAGGCCTTGAGTTTTGTATACTCATTTCAGGAATGTTTTAAATACTGATACAACCTAATGATTTCAAAGGCTGATATTTTATTAAGGAATGAAACACCAATCTGCTCCTTTTGTAGTTATTAGGTTTAATTGAATAGCCTTGCTTGGAACGTGCGCTTTTCTGAAAAATCGATTGGTGTGAGGAAATCCAATTGAATGAACGATTTAGTTGACTTTAAATTTGGTTACCAGTCAGTATCCAAAGTATCTGCAAGTGTGTATGAAGGTTAATAGACTTGAATTTGAATCATTATGACGTCCCACCTCCCCTCTCATCACTATCATGATCCCACTGGAGAGGATTTGGTTTGGGTATTTCATTGCTCCCTGACAAATAAGCCGTTAGGGAGATGTGTCTTTCTTTGGCATGTTCTAATACATGTGACAATACCACTATTGTCAGGAAAGCAGCATAGCGTAATGGATAGAGCACGGGGTTGGGAGTCAGAAGGTCATGGGTTCTAATCCCGGCTCCACCATTCATTCATTCATTCATTCATTCAATCATATTTATTGAGCGCTTACTGCGTGCAGAGCACTGTACTGTGCACTTGCGAACTGGTCTGCTGTGTAACCTTGGGCAAGTCGCTTCACTTCTCTGGGCCTCAGTTCCCTCATCTGTAAAATGGGGATTAAGACTGTGAGCCTCACATGGGAAAACCTGATTACCTTGTATCTACCCCAGCGCTTAAAACAGTGCCAGGCACATAATAAGCACTTAACAAATACCATAATAATTATTATTATCATTGTTATTATTATTATTGTTATTATTGTACAAATACCATAATTATTATTATTATCATTGTTATTATTATTGTTGTTGTTATTATTGTTGTTATTATTATTATTATTATTATTATTATCATCATCATCATTATAACAGCGCGGCTCAGTGCTATTCATTATTAACTCCTCACCATTTTAATACCAGTAGTGAGGAACACAGTAAAGTATAGGTAAATGGTTCAAAATGAAATGATATAAGGAAATACCTAGGACCAAACGATAAGCATTTGATGCTTGACAGAAGCCAATTTATCCTGGAGGCAAATTCCATGAGGAGGAAAATCGTCAATCTCTTCAAGACGAATGTTGCAGGATCCTCCTAAGAGCAATTCCCATTTCGGTGACAACCACCTTGATTTGGGGCCATTTGGGAGAAACCGTTTTAACTGGGAAATTCATTTGTGTTTTGAGGCTCTAACTGTTCAGATGTGGTTGAGAAGGTCCGTGAGCAAAGACACTTGCTTATTTAGGGTTGATGGGATCCAGCTGGGCTGGATTCCTCTGCAGAACACAGTGTCCCATTGGGTAGGGACCATCTCTATATGTTGCCAACTTGTACTTCCCAAGCGCTTAGTACAGTGCTCTTCACACAATAACCACTCAATAAATACGATTGATTGATTGATTGATTGACCAGAGAATAGCATGCCAGTCAAGACTGTGGGTAAATGGAATCAATCCGTCCATCGATGGTATTTTTTGAGCACTTACTTTGTGCAGAGCACTGCGCTAAGAGCTGAATATAATGCAACAGAATTAACAGACATATTCCCTGCCCATAATAAGCTTAAGTCAAGAGGAATGAGCCCAGTCTAGGAATGGGGCTGGAGGAGAGAGTAAGGTGGGAATGGGATGGAGGAGTCGGGATTATTTAGGACAGGGGGTTCCAGGAATTTTACCTGAGAAACAAACTGGCTTTCTGGAACTGTGTGTCCCAAAATGGGGGGAAGCTGGCGATTTCCAAGCACTTAGTACAGTGCTCTGCACACAGTAAGTGCTCATTAAATATGATTGAATGAATGAATGTGGGGGATTATACCTAGCCATGTCAATGTTCACATGCAAATGTATGTTTTGTTGGTATATTTCAGAGGTGGCCAAGCCTCATGAATTGAAGAGGAACAAACCATCCTCTTAGACTGTAAGCTCATTGTGGGCAGGGAATGTGTCTGTTAATTGTGCATACCCAAGGGCTTAGTACAGTGTTCTGCACACAATAAGCCCTCAATAAATATGTCTGAATGAATGAACAGAAAGTGGCCATCAATGGTACTCCATCTATAGTAAATACTGAGTGCTTACTGACTGCAGAGCACTGTACTAAGTGCTCAGGAGACTACAGTATAACAGAGTTGATAGACATTTCTAGACTGTGAGCCCGCTGTTGAGTAGGGACCGTCTCTATATGTTGCCAACTTGTACTTCCCGAACGCTTAGTACAGTGCTCTGCACGCAGTGAGCGCTCAATAAATATGATTGAATGATTGAATGAATGAATGAATGTGGGGGGTCATACCTATGCCATGTCATTTACCTCTGTCCCCTCTCCAAAGTATCATATTAGAGAAGCAGCGTCGCTCAGTGGAAAGAGCCTGGGCTTTGGAGTCAGAGGTCATGGGTTCAAATCCCAGCTCCACCAATCATCAGCTGTGTTACTTTGGGCAAGTCACTTAACTTCTCTGGGCCTCAGTTCCCTCATCTGTAAAATAGCGATGAAGACTATGAGGCTCCTGAAGGACAACCTGATCACCTTGTAACCTCCCCAGAGAATAGAACAGTGTTTTGCACATAGTGAGCGCTTAACAAATATTATTATTATTATTATTATTATTATTATTATTATTATTATTATTATTATTATTATTGTTATTATTAGACTGTAAGCTCATTTCAGGCAGGGAATGTGACTGGTTATTGTGTTTTCCCTAGGGCTTAGTACTGTGCCTGCACACAGTAAGAGCTCAATAAATACAATTGAATGAATGAAAATGAATGAATTTCCTGCTCACAAGAAATTTATGCTCTAAATTCCTCCTCCATCTCCTTGTAAATACTGTTTGTCTGTCTTCTTTCAGGCATAGGTTCCTGGAGGAGACAGACTATACAGTTCTTGCTTCTGAAGGTCAATCATTTATTGAGCACTTCCTATGTGCAGAGCACTGTATTAAGCATTTGGGAGAGCTCAGCATATCTCCTAAGTGTCTAGCACAGTCTTTCTCACATAGTAGGTGTTCAATAAATGCCATTGATGAGACTGATTATGATAGGTGTGACATGGTGGGTATTCATTTGGCAAAAACCTCAATGACTCTTTGATCATTGGGCAAACGTGCCAGTCTAGGTGCCAAGGATGAAGGTTTTCATGACCCACGTGTTGGCTTTGGACACAGGCACCACAACCAGCCTCAATAATCACTCTGTCTTACAACTTGGCTGCAGTCAACTCTGTGAAGAATCCATAATAATTTACCCGGTAAAAGGCCTTTATACGGTTTCTTTTACGGAATTAGTTAAGAACTTACTATAATAATAGTAATGGTATTTGTTAAGCACTTACTATGTGCCAAGCACTGTTCTAAGCGCTGGGGTAGTTACAAGGTAATCAGGTTGTCCCATGTGGGGCTCACAGGCTTTATCCCCATTTTACAGATGAGTTAACTGAGGCCCAGAGAAGAGAAGTGACTTGCCCAAAGTCACACAACTGACAAGCGGCGGGGTCAGGATTAGAACCCACAACCTCTGACTCCCAAGCCTGTGCTCTTTCCGCTAAGCCACGGCATCTGTCAGCAATGATCAGGACCTTGTCAGAAAAGTCTCTCCCAAGAAGACCTACAAGTATTTTTAATATCTTGAGTAACCACCGCCTTTTGTGGTGGGTAGGTGTATTCATGGAAACTTTTTCAACGATATCCAGGCAACAAAGAAATTATTTGATGACAGAGACAGAGAGCATTCAATCTTGGCCCATAATTTACCTGGAGAGGGTTCTGTTGTAAAAGGATTGTGAACTTTTCTTGTACACAGTGCTCGCGACCGCTAGTTTCTGCTGAAGAATCGCATCTCTGAGGATGCCTGTGGACAGTCTTCGAAGCTCTGCTCCCTTTCCTCGGTGATTCTTTCATTAATTCATTCAATTGTATTTATTGAGCGCTTACTGTGTGCAGAGCACTGTACTAAGCACTTGGGAAGTATAAGTTGGCAACATATAGAGATGGTCCCTACCCAACAAAGGGCTCACAATCTAGAAACGGGCTCACACTCCCCTTACAACTTGCAAGGCATTCTTGGATAGCCCTTCCAATCTCTCCTTCTTCCACTGATCCCATAAATCTCCCCTTGAACCTTTGTCTTTGGCTTGGTGGCTGGCCATGATATTTTTCCTGCATTCTGTTTTTTTCATTTCTTCTCTCTCTTTTTCTAATTCTCTTTCAAATCTGAAGTGTACTGAACTTTGCCCACTGTACATCGGGTGTCAGGGTAGATAAGCATCGAAGCTGGCATTGTTCGGCTCTGGTTAATGTAAGACACACAGTATTTTCTCCCAAACATATTGGCAAGGCCAGTGCGGTCCTATGAACACTGTGCTCAGCCTTGAGAGAAGTATAATAGTTGCTGAAGTTTTTCGTGTTCCTGAAGCAGTGAAGTTCCCCTTTGTCTGATTTTCAGAGTCATATCTCTCAAAGAAATAAATAAAAAATACCTCCTCTGTTCTCTGAGGTAGTAATGGTATCGATTTGGTACAACTTGAGTTCAGTGCCTTGGGAGTCAGACGGTCATGGGTTCTAATCCCGGCTCCGCCTCTTGTCTGCTATGTGACCTTGGGTAAGTCACTTTTCATTCATTCATTCATTCAATCATGTTTATTGAGCGCTTACTGTGTGCAGAGCACTGTACTAAGCGCTTGGGAAGTACAAGCTGGCAACATATAGAGAAGGTCCCTACCCAAAAGTGGGCTCACAGTCTAGAAGGGGGAGACAGAGAACAAAACAAAACATATTAACAAAATAAAATAAATAGAATAAGTATGTACAAATAAAATAAATAAACAGTGTAATAAATACATACAGACATATATACATATATACAGGCACTTCTCTAGGCCTCAGTTCCCTCATCTGTAAAATGGGGATTGAGAGGGTGAGCCACACATGGGACAGGGACTGTGACTAGCTCAATTTGCTTTTGTCCACCCCACTGCTTAGTAGAATGCCTGGCACACAGTAATATTATTATTAGTAGTAATAATTATTACATTGTGCTAGCGCTTGCCCCTCTCAGGATCGCACCTATCACCTATTCTATCAGTGTCGACTATGGGAGGGAGAGTCAAGCGGAGGCCTGCCCATTCCATTCCTAGCTTGGCCAGTGGCTAGGGAGGGGAAGGCCATCTGCTACAAGTCAAAGCTCACCTGTGCTGGGCAGCAGCATCACGAGAGAGAGTCGAGGGTGGAGAGTCAAGTTTACTGCGGAGAAGGAGGAATGGTAAACCACATCCAGATTTTTTACCAAGAATACTCTCTGGATCCACTACCTGAATGATTGTAGATGGAGGTGGGGAGCTCTGGGAGAGATGTGTCCATGGAGTCTCTATGGGTTGGAGATGACTCGACAGCGGAAGAAAAGACAAAGTGATTGGGAAGCACAACAGAAGAATGAGTAGTGTACCGTGCCTGTAAAGACCTTCTACTCCTGTGGGAGAGATGATAATAGAAGCATTCATAAGCACATAAATCCAAAGTTCATAAGTATACATCACAACCCAAAAACGAGCGTCTTTGAAAATCCTAGAAAATCCTCCTTTCCAAAAATGAAATAGAGTTAAAAACGGGAGTTCCTGAGAGCATTTTGATATTGTTTGTTTGTGTGTGTGTGTGTGTGAGAAAGAGAGAGAGAGAGAGAGAGAGAGAGAGAGAGAAACTCATCATTTCATTTATCCAAAATCTCTGAGGTTCCCAGTAAATATGAGTGGATTCCATGTGGGACAGGGACTGTGTCTGACCTGGAAGGAGGCCTTCCCAGACTGAGCCCCTTCCTTCCTTTCCCCCTTGTCCCCCTCTCCATCCCCGCATCTTACCTCCTTCCCTTCCCCACAGCACCTGTATATATGTATATATGTTTGTACATATTTATTACTCTATTTATTTTACTTGCACATATCTATTCTATTTATTTTATTTTGTTAGTATGTTTGGTTTTGTTCTCTGTCTCCCCCTTTTAGACTCTGAGCCCACTGTTGGGTAGGAACTGTCTCTATATGTTGCCAACTTGTACTTCCCAAGCGCTTAGTACAGTGCTCTGCACACAGTAAGTGCTCAATAAATACGTTTGATTGATTGATTGATAACCTTGTCTTTACCCCAGTGCTTAGTACAGTGCTTGGAATGTACTAAGCACTTAACAAATATCACAATTATGATACTGAAATCTCTAGAAATGTACCAACAAAAAGGTCTATTTAAATAACAGAAATAATAGAGACAAACCAATAACCTGTGCCAATTGAAAGGAATGAATCATTTACCCAACAAATAAAAGTTGTAATCTTCTCAAGTGTTGGGTGGCAAAAAGAATTAAATTCCTTGAGAAGAGAGTCTTTGTCTTCTAACTCTGTTAATACTGCCCCAAGTACTTAGGACAGTACTCTACTCACAGTAGGCACTTAATATGTGCTACTCATTTATATGATTTGGACTATTTGTAAAATTTCTTCATTAATTTGATCATATTTATTGAGCACTTACTGTGTGCAGAGTACTGTACTTACAGTCTGGGAGAGTACAATACAACAATAAACAGACATGTCCAGACATGTACATAAGGAGAAGCAGTGTAGCTCAGTGGAAAGAGCCCGGGCTTTGGAGTCAGAGGTCATGGGTTTAAATCCCAGCTCTGCCACTTGTCAGCTGTGTGACTTTGGACAAGTCACTTCACTTCTCTGTGCCTCAGTAAAAAATGTAAAATGGGGATTAAGACTGTGAGCCCACTGTGGGACAACCTGATCACCTTGTAACCTCCCCAGTGCTTAGAACAGTGCTTTGTGCATAGTAAGTGCTTAATAAATTCCATCATCATTATTATTAAGACCTCTGGGCCTGGGAGGAGAGGAAGAATAAGGGGAGCGAGTCAGGATAAAGCAGAAGGGAGTGGGAGGAGTGCCTTCAATAAGTCTTTGAAAGGGGAGAGAGAATTATCACATTTGAAGAGGGATGTCAAGATAGGTGAGATCGAGACACAGTGAGACGATTGACATTATTCATTCATTCATCCAATCGTATTTATTGAGCACTTATTGTGTGCAGAGCACTGTACTAAGCTCTTGGGAAGCACAAGTTGGCAACATATAGAGACGGTCCCTACCCAACAGTGGGCTCACAGTCTAGTAGGGGGAGGCAGAAAACAAAACAAAACATATTAATAAAATAAATACAATAGTAAATATGTACATTAGAGGAGCAAAGTGTGCAGGCTGCGTTGGAGTAGGAGAGAGCAAAGTGAGGTATGAGGGGCATGCTGATTTATGGCTTTAAAGCCAATGGTGAGGAGTTTCTGTTGGATGCGGAGATAGATGGGCAACCACTGGTGTTTCTTGAGGAGTAGATGACATGATGACATGTCCTGAAAGTGTTTATAGGAAAATGACCCAGGCAGCAGAGTGAAGTATGGACTGAAGTGGGGAGAGACAGGAGGCTAGGAGGTCAGCAAGGAGGCTGATATAGTAATCAAGGTGGGATAAGGTGAGTGATCGTATCAACATGGTAGCAGTTTGGATGGAGAGGAAAGGGCAGATTTTAGCGATGTTATCAGGTGGGATCGACAGGATCTGGTGATGAGTGGAATATGTAGGTTGAAGGGGAGAGAAGAGGCAAGGAAAACACTAAGGTTGTGGGCTTGTGAGATTGGAAGGATGGCTCAGTGGAAAGAGCCCGGGCTTGGGAGTCAGAGGTCATGGGTTCTAATCCCGTCTCCGCCGCTTGTCGGCTGTATGATTTTGGGCAAGTCACTTCACTTCTCTGTGCCTCAGTTCTCTCATTTGTAAAATGGGGATTAAGACTGTGAGCCCCATGTGGGACAACCTCCTGAACACCTTTTATCCACCCCAGCACTTAGAACAGTGCTTTGCACCTAGTAAGTGCTTAACAAATGCCATTATTATTATTATTATTACAGTGATTGGAAAGTCAGGGGAGGAAAGGGTTTGAGTGGGAAGATAAGGAACTCTGCTTTATACATGTTAATCTTGCAGTGATGGGAGGAAATTCAAGTAGAGATGTCTTGAAGGAAAGAGGAAATGCTAGACTCCAGAGAGGGTGAGAGATCAGGGTTGGAGATAGAGATTAAGGTATTAGAAATTTGCACCCAAAGCAGAGCAGAGATATAAAAGAATGCAACTCAGTTACACTTTGTAAGAATGAGCAAATAAAAGGGAAAAATTGGTGTTTTTCAAGATTAGTGATAATACCAAACCCTGTACTATCACTCTCAAGGCTTTGATCTGTTATGCTGACATTTGTCTTTTTACATTTCATATTTTCATTACATGTAGAAAACAGATTTTGACCATTAAAGAATATATTCATAAATGTTCCATAAGATCCCAGACTGAGCCCCCTTTTTCCTCTCCTCCTCCCCATACCCCCTGCCCTACCTCCTTCCCCTCCACACAGATCTTGTATAGATTTGTACAGATTTATTACTCTATTTTACTTGTACATATTCTATTCTATTTATTTTGTTAATGATAACAATAATAATAATAATAATAATAATAATAATAATAATGGTATTTGTTAAGTGCTTACTATGTGCAAAGCACTGTTCTAAGTGCTGGGGAGGTTACAAGGTGATCAGGTTGTCCCACGGGGGGCTCACAGTCTTAATCCCTATTTTACAGATGAGGGAACTGAGGCCCAGAGAAGTTAAGTGACTTGCCCAAAGTCACACAGCTGATAATTGGCAGAGTTGGGATTTGAACTCATGACCTCTGACTCCAAAGCCTGGGCTCTTTCCACTGAGCCACACTGCTTCTCCACTGAGCCACGCTTTGTGTGTATAGCTATAATTCCATTTGTTCGGAGAGTTTTTTGTTGTCTGTCTCCCCCTTCTAGACTGTGAGCCCGTTATTGGGTAAGGACCGTCTCTATATGTTGCTGACTTGTACCTCCCAAGCGCTTAGTACAGTGCTCTGCACCCAGTAAGTGCTCAATAAATATGATTGAATAAATGAATGAATAAGATCACCCCACAAGAGAATCTGATCCATAGAGAAGTCCTAGTCAACAGTGTGTGTTTATATGTTTATATAGACATAAAATATACTTTTTTAGATAAAATTTTCACCTTGGCAATCAAATTAAATAGCAGTGCAAGGATTGTGCCTACTTACTCTTTGGACACTCCTATGTGTTCAGTACAGTGTTCTGCACTCATTAAATACCGTTGATTGATTGGTTGGTTAATTGGCTGAACAGAATTCCAAACAATTGGGCTCTTCTGTGATTTATGTAAGGTCAAAATGTGTTCCTGAAAAATAAGCAATCTTGGTATATTAGCTTGGGTAATACAAAGTGATTTATAGAAAAAGTCACATAATAGGTTTTATTTTTATTTTTTTCCAATATAGTGAGAGCCTGCTGTGTTTAGGCGGAGAGAATTAATCTCTGAGTTTATTTTTAAAATAACAAAAGTATGAAAACAGTGGGACATTCTCCTGAAAAGATGTGTATGCAGATGTATACTTTTTTGTGGTGAAAGAATTGATCTTTACGAACTACTTTTCCTAAAGAGAAAATGTTTTATGCATGAAACCTCTAAGTAAAAGAGTCAGGGAACAGGGAGACATTAGTTTCATAATACAAACGTAGGCAAGGTTTTAAGCTGATCGGCTAAATGAAAATGAAAAAAAAACCCAATACATTCAAAGACGATAACAAGGATGCTACAATAGAGCAATTAAAAGGTAGGGGAAGTAAGATTGTGTTATAAAGAGCCAGCAACTTATTCTTTATGGTCTGAAAAAAGGCTCTCTTTTAGACAAGAAGGGATCTTGTTTTGAGTGGAAACATTTGTTGCATTGAATCATTTTGGGGGGGAGAAAGGGTGCTCTGTGGATTTTAATTTCAAACAGAGAGGTGACTCCTTTTAAAATTCTCCTATGCGACATTGATTTAGCGAGAGGTAATAGAAACTAGGAGACATTTGTCATCTGAAAAAATAAATGGTTCTTTAAGCACCTTGTTTAAAATGTTTCCCATGTCTCAGGCTGACCAGGGGATGATGAACAAGGAACACTTATTTAAGTCATGTCACTTTGTACTACGTTCATTCAATAAACCCGAAGTAAGGAAAATACAGTTTCCATAATAGGAAAAAAAACAAGATTGCCTTTCAAAGTGATGGCTTGAATTCGTGTAAGTGACCTTGCTTTCCCTGGCATTTATTGAGCCAGTGTTAGTTAACATTACCTTCCAAGAGAGAGAAGCCCATTCTTGTAGTGTGGAAAGAAAGGGAGAGTTTGGGGGAAAAAAGTGGGAAGGACAAGAATAACTGTGGTATTTCTCAAGGCCTAATTTTTCCAGACACTATATTAAGCACTAGGGTTGATGGGAGCAAATTGAGTTGGCTGCAGTCCCTGTCTCATGTGGGGCTCAAAGTCTCAATCCCTATTTTACAGATGAAGTAACTGAGGTACAGATGTGGGAAGTGACTTGCCCAAGGCCACACAGAGGACAAGTGACGGAGCTGGAATTAATGATCTTTATGCAGTCCCAAGGGATCTCTAATAGGCGCATTAGCATTTAAAGATAATATTATCTACAGAATGGTATCATTATTATCGTGATATGTGTTGAGCACTTACTATGTGCCAAGCAGTGTGCCAAGGGCTGCAGAATATACGACAAAATCAGAACTGATTCAGTTTCTGTCCTACTTGGGACTCCCAGACTAAGAGGAGAGAAAACAAGTATTGAATCCCCATTTTACAGATGAGGCACAGAGAAGTTAAGTGAATTGTCTAAGTTCACCCAGCAGGCAAATGAAGGAGGCAGGATTAGAACCCAGGTCTCCTGCCTCTCGATCTAGCGTTCTGTCCACTTGGCTTCCCATGCCCCAAAATGGGGAGGGGTAGGTGGGGTGAGAAATCGATTTAAAGCAAAAATCTGATCTATTTGTATTTGTAATTCTATTTATTTACATTCATGTCTGTCTCTCCCTCTAGACTGCAAGCTCATTGTGGGCAGGGACTGTGTTTGGTATACTGTCGCATTGTACTCTCCAAAGCTCTTAGTACAATGCTCTGCACATAGTAAGCGTTCAGAAAATACTACTGACTGACTGACTCAACAGTCATCACTATGACAATATGAGGTTTTGGTTTTTTATTCCATACTGGTTAACCCTCAGCCCTGCAGAGAGTTAACACAGTTTTGAGGTCATGGCACATGTGAAGAGGGAAGACCGCGAGGAGCGGAGGTGGTGATGGGAGGGGAAATCCTGATTTATTTTCTCCTCACTCTGAATCTATGCAGGCTCAGCTGTCATCTTGAACCAGTAGTCTCTGAGATTCCATCACTCCCTCTTAACATCAGGGATCAAAATAAGACCTGTAAGAGCTACATACATCTCAAAACTGAAAATCTGTTTATGTGCCTACAGAGGTTTTCTAAGCATGCTTCTTCTTGTCCCTTGAAAAAAAAAAATCAACCATGGTGACAAAAATTAGGAGGAAATCCAGCTAAGGAAAAATAAAATTCCCAGTAACCTAGGCTAATAGACAGTTCTGTCATGTACTAGGCAGGATGATATGAGGAGAAAACTGAATCAGAATCAATCCAATTTGTGAGAACAGAAATCAGGATATATTAATTCTATTTTTAGTCATTTGTAAAATGTTTTAGGTTATTGGCTTGGGAGATAGGGTAGTGGTGTTGTCTACAGAGATGGGGAAAACAGGGAGAGGACAGGGATTGGGTGGGAATATCAGAAGTTCCGTGTTGGACGTGTTTAGTTTGAGATGTTGACGGGTCACCCAGGGATAGATACAAATCAAGAGGGTTAGACACAGTCCTTGTCCCACATGGGGCTCATGGTCTATTATTTGAAAAGTTTTCGATTCAAAGGCAGATGAACCTGCAGAATCCTAATGAGGTCATCTTACAGCAAAGAGGCATTTTATAAAAGCAATATTAAAAGAAAAAGAAGAGGGAGAAAGAAGGAGATAAAGGTAGAGATGGAAAGAGAAGGTGACAGAAGGGGGAAAGAGAGAAATGAAGAGGAAGAGAGAGAGATTGAGGTTGAATGTATGAAAATGAATAGAAATATGGGAAGAGTGATTTGGCATTTATCAGCCAACTTAGATGTTATCAAGGACATACAGTGGATAGAAGCTCTGTGGATTAATTTATCACAGTGAATTTAAAACTATTTGGTTTAAAGATGCTGGGGTATGAAATTTATTCCTTTATGCCCAGCCATCACACATAGTCATCATAATCCTACTGTTGATGATGATAATGATTAATAATAATACTAATAGTAATGATAATAATAATCATGGTATTTGTTAAGCACTTACTATGTACAAAGCACTGTAACAAAGCACTAGGCTAGATTCAAGATAATCAAATCTAACATGAGACTCACAATCTTAGTTGGAGAGAGAAGAGGATTGAATTCCCATTTTGCAGTTGAGGAAACTGAGGCACAAACAAGTGACTTACCGAGGGTCACACATGCTTCCCTGCCCTCAGGGCTAATGAATTACTAGTTAGCAATGAACGCACTGCTTACTTCTCTATTTCCTTTGTGTCTGACAGAGGGATCGCTCGACTCAGCCCCCTTTTTCGTCTCCTCCTTCCCCTCCCCACAGCACCTGTATATATGTTTGTACAGATTTATTACTCTATTTATTTTACTTGTAAATATTTACTATTCTATTTATTTTGTTAATGCTGTGCATCTAGCTTTACTCCTATTTGTTCTGATGGCTTGACACCTGTCCACATGTTTTGTTTTGTCGTCTGTCTCCCCCTTCTAGACTGTGAGCCCGCTGTTGAGTAGGGACCGTCTCTATATGTTGCCAACTTGTACTTCCCAAGCGCTTAGTACAGTGCTGTGCACACAGTGAGCACTCAATAAATACGATGGAATGAATGAATGAATGTATTGTGCTCTCCCAAGTGCTTAGTTCAGTGCTCTGCACATTCTCTTATATGTTGCCGACTTGTACTTCTCAAGCTCTTAGTGCAGTGCTCTGCACACAGTTAGCGCTCGAGAAATACGACTGAATGAATAGTAAGCATTCAGGAAATACAGTTAATTGATTGAGTGATTGACTGGAAGCTACATGTAGGCAAGGGAACGTGTCTTCCAACTCTGTTGTATTGAACTCTCCCAAGCACTTAGTATAGTGCTCTACCCACAGCCAGCGTTGACTAAATACCACTGATTGATTGCTGGGTGTTCCATGAGGCTGACAGGCCCCAGCAGGAATCTTAAAAAAAAAACCTAGTTAATGAGAGCTTATTGCCAATATGCTGGGGTCACTCTGTAGTGATAGCATTTATTAAGCACTTACTATGTGCAAAGCACTGTTCTAAGCGCCGCAGAGGTTACAAGGTGATCAGGTTGTCCCACGGGGGGCTCAAAGCTTTCATCCCCATTTTACAGATGAGGTAACTGAGGCACAGATAAGTGAAGTGACTGGCCCAAAGTCACACAGCTGGCAGTTGGTGGAGCTGGGATTTGAACCCCTGACCTCTGACTCCAAAGCCCGGGCTCTTTCCACTGAGCCAAGCTGCTTTTCTAATAATAATGGCATTTATTAAGTGCTTACTATGTGCAAAGCACTGTTCTAAGCGTCTCTATATGTTGCCAACTTGTACTTCCCAAGCGCTTAGTACAGTGCTCTGCACACAGTAAGCGCTCAATAAATACGAATGAATGAATGAATGAATGAATGAATGAAGGTGATCAGGTTGCCCCACAGGGGGCTCACAGTCTTAATCCCCATTTTACAGATGAGGTAATTGAGGCACAGAGAAGTTAAGTGACCTGCCCAAAGTCACACAGCTGACAATTAGTGGAGCCGGGATTTGAACCCATGTCCTCCGACTCCAAAGCCCATGCTCTTTCCACTGAACCACGCGGCTTCTGAATTCAAGCGTTCAATAAATGTGAATGATTGGTTAACATATACCCTAAAATTATTTTCTTGTGCTTTGCTGGATGTAATCCCACTCATTCATTTTTTAAAAAAAATTTTTATGGTATTTATTAAGTGCTTACTATGTGCCAGACAATGTATTAAGCCTTGGTAGAGATACCCGCTAATCAGGTTGGACAAAGTCCCTGTCCCACATAGAGCTCACAGTCTTAAGCCCCATTTTACAGATAAGGTAACTGGGGCACAGAGAAGTGAAGTGACACAACAGACGTGTTGGAGTCGGAATTAGAACCCAGGTCCTTCTGACTCCAAGGCCTGCACTCTATTTCTTCATTCAATCGTATTTATTGAGCGCTTACTGTGTGCAGAGCACTGTACTAAGCACTTGGGAAGTACAAGTTGGCAACATATCCACTAGGCCACACTACTTCGACTGTCAGGAGAGTGTGTCCGTTGTTGGGTAGGGACTGTCTCTGTATGTTGCCGACTGGTACTTCCCAAGCGCTTAGTACAGTGCTCTGCACACAGTAAGCGCTCGATAAATACAATTGAATGAATGAAAGAATGAGAGGCGAGAACATAAGTGGATACACACAAACCATGATCACCAGGCCAGACACCAGTCACCCATCTGGCATGATACGCGTAACGGTGCTTTCATGAAAATTCAACTTTTCAGTTCCATGCACAATAGTAATACCGTAACAGAAGATTGCTATGCAGATCCCTTGCACTGCATTCATTCATTCAATCATATTTATTGAGCACTTACTGTGTGCAAAGCACTGTACTAAGCGCTTGGGAAGTACAAGTTGGCAACTGCAATGTACGGTCCTCCAGGATTCAAGTATTCTCAATTCATCTAGCCTTAGAAGCAAGTGAGTTGACCTACACAAACCATGATGACCAGGCCTGGAAATCTGTTCCTTCATGCAGTAATAATAATAATGATGGTATCGAAGAAGTGCTTACTATGTGTCAAGTACTGTTCTAAGCGCTGGGGTAATCAGGTTGCCCCACGTGGGGCTCACAGTCTTCAGCCCCGTTTTACAGATGAGGTAACTGAGGCACAGAGAAGTGAAGTGACTTGCCCAAAGTCACACAGCTGACAAGTGGCAGAGCCGGGATTAGAACCCACGTCCTCTGATTCCCAAGCCCGTGCTGAGAGTCCCAAGCCCAAGTACTGAGAGTCTTTAGTAGGGCTGTTTGAACTGAAGTCAGTACCTGGAATATAATAATAATAATAATAATAATAATAAAATGATGGTATTTCTTAAGCACTTACAATGTACCAAGCACTGTTCTAAGTCCTGAGGTAGATATAACCTAATGAGGTTAGATACAGTCCCTGCCCCACATGGGGCTCACACTCTTGCTCCCCATTTAGGAGATGAGGTAATTAAGGCTCAGAGAAGTGAAATGACTGGCCCAAGGTCATGCAGCAGACACGTGGCAAAGCCGGGGTTAGAAGTCAACTTCTTCCAACTCTCAGGTACAAGGCCACACTGCTTCTCTACACCCTACACCCCTTAAACATCAACTGAGCTTTCCCCCTTTTTATTCACTATCAGCTAGGTGACTTTTCCAAACCAAGAAATCAACAGAATTCCTCCTAGAAAGGAAGAGGCAGGGATGGGACAGGATTGGTACTTTTTTGACCTCATCGCTCTCTTGTTCAGCTCCCGTCCTTCCTCCGAGGGAGGTAAAGGCGACCAAAATTTTAGAGGAGCACCTGGAATCAAGCGGGTTCCTGTCTTATTTTCCCACGTGACCCCTTTAAAAGTAAGATGAGCCATGGTTGGCTGCAGTGAGAAAAAAATAAAATAAAACAAACTTTCTGTTCATAGCATTCCAAATTGGGCGTACTTTGGCTAGGTAAAAAACAGACGTGAATTTAACTATTGGTTATGGACAGGGAATGTATCTGCTAATTTTCTTGCATTGTACTCTTCCAAACGCTCAACAAATATCATTGATTGATTGATCGATTGGAATTTAAGGCCCTACATTAATCTGGTTCTGCTTCCCAGGCATTCTCCGCAGGAGACTCCATTCTCTTTGATCCAAATTCTCTTTTTACTTAAGCTACTCCATACCTTAAATTGGCAACTGGGAAAATAGCATTACATTTCCCACACCCTAAGAATAACAATGGGTGAGATGAACAGTCAGATGAAGTCTGAAAAAGTTCATTCTGAAGATTGCTTTCCAAATGGGAATTCATCCAGCAAGGCTGTCTTGGAAATGGAGAGGCCCTGAATTATATGGATTTTTCGAAAAAGGTCACAAATAATAGGAGTGAATTGTGGTATATTTTTAATTGTAAATGTATGCTAGCATTTGGAATAATGAGGAGACAAAGTAGCAGCGATCATTTAGCACCCACTTGGTGTCTGTGGTGAGAAGCAGCATGATGTAATGAGAAGCAGCATTGCCTAACGAGAAGTAGCCTGGCATAAGAAGCAGCATGGCTCAATGGAAAGAGCCCAGGCTCAGGAGTCAGAGGTGATGGGTTCAAATCCTGACTCCCCCAGTTGTCTGCTGTGTGACTTTGGGCAAATAACTTCTCTGTGCCTCAGTTACCTCATCTGTAAAATGGGGATTAAGACTGTGAGCTCCCCGTGGGACAACCTGATCACCTTGTATCATCCCCAGCACTTAGAACAGTGCTTTGCACATAGTAAACACTTAACAAATGCCATTATTATTATTATTATTATGGATAGAGCCTGTGCCTGAAAGTCAGAAGGTCATGGGTTCTAATCCTGGCTCTGCCACTTGTCTGTTGTGTGACTTTGGGCAAATAACTTCTCTGTGCCTCAGTTACCTCATCTGTGAAATGGGGATTAAGACTGTGAGCCCCCCGTGGGACAACCTGATCACCTTGTAACCTCCCCAGAGCTAAGAACAGTGCTTTGCACATAGTAAGCACTTAACAAATGCCATCATTATTATTATTATTATTTTTTATTAAGGATAGAGCCTGTACCTGAAAGTCAGAACATCGTGGGTTCTAATCCTGGCTTCGCCAATTGTCCACTGTGTGATTTTGGGCAAATAACTTATCTGTGCCTCAGTGACCTCATCTGTAAAATGGAGATTAAGACTGTGAGCCCCCAATGGGACAACCTGATCACCTTGTATCCTCCCCAGTGCTTCGAACAGTGCTTTGCACATAGTAAGTGCTTGACAAATGCTATTATTATTATTATTATTATTATTATTATTATTATTATTATTATTATTATGGATCGAGCCTGTGCCTGGAAGTCAGAAGGTCATGTATTCTAATCTCTTCTCTGCCACATGCCTGCTGTGTAACCTTGACAAATCACTTCACTTCTTTGTGCCTCAGTTAACTCATTTGTAAAATGGGGATTGAGACTGTGAGCCCCACATGGGGCGGTGACTGTGTCCAACTCAATTTCCTGGAATCCACCCTGGTCCTTGGTACCGTGCTTGGCAAGTAGCAAACGCTCAACAAGTGACATTAAAGAAAATACATGAATAAGCAACAACTTGGTGTAGTGCACTGTAATAAGGTCTTGGGAAGTAGCTTACATGCCAATGGGAGATGTGATTTTTTTATTCCCATGCCTCCCCTCATTACTCTCAAGTGTAGAATTTCTCTGGACTCGTAGTCATTTATTATTATTATTATTATTATTATTATTATTATTATTATTATTATTATCATTATCATTATCATTATTTTATGGTATTTATTAAGTGCTCACTCTGTGCCAAGCACTGTCCTAAGTGCTGGAGTAGATACAGGATAATCAGGTTGTCCTCCTTGCGGCTCACGGTTTTAATCCCCATTTTCCAGATAATAATAATAATAATAATAATAATAATAATAATAATAATAATAATAGCATTTATTATATGCTTACTCTGTGCAAAGCACTGTTCTAAGCTCTGGGGTGGTTACAAGGTGATCAGGTTGTCCCACGGGGGGCTCACAGTCTTCATCCCCATTTTCCAGATGAGGTAACTGAGGCACGGAGAAGTGAAGTGGCTTGCCCAAGGTCACATAGCAGACAAGTGGTGGAATCGGGATTAGAACCCATGTCCTCTGACTCCCAAGCTCCTGCTCTTTCCACTAAGCCACGCTGCTTCTCATCCCTAGTTGTGACTCATTATTTCCCGGCGAGACTAGTGTCAAGTCTATCCCACTCATGATGGGATGGTCTGCCTTTCACTGCCTGAGAAGCAGTGTTGCCTAATGGAAAAAGCACAGGCAGGTGAGTCACAGGACCTGGGTTCTAATCCTGCCTCTGCCACTTGTCTGCTGTGTGACCTCGGGCAAGCCACTTCACTTCTCCGTGCCTTAGTTACCTCATCTGGCAAATGGTGATTCAATACTTGTTCTCCTTCCTATTTAGAATGCGAGACTCTACGTGGGACCTCATTATGTTACGTCTACCCCAGCACTTAGTTTGGTGAACGGCACCTAATAATTGCTTATCTATTATTATCATTATTATCTACCACTGCGCCTCCTCACTGTGAGGATTTCTAGATGTCCTTAGGAGATGTGTTGCAGTAAGAGTATTTATCGAGCTGCTAAAGTCATCTCATTCCTTCTCCCCTTCAGCATCTTTTTGTATATCCATCTCTCATTCGTCCTACACATCAGTCCAGTCTGGTGACATTGTGTGGTGATGAATAATGCTCCAACGCCGGAATATTGCTGGCAACTTGGGACCTGATCGGTGGCGATCCTGTCTTACGTTTCCATGTCAACCGTGGCTCCTAGGTTACTCAGGTTGTCCCGGGGGATAAGACGGACAGATTTGGGTCAGGTTTCACCGACATCACATCCATAATTATAGCCTTAACCTAAGTTAAATTAAAATCCACGTGGTTCAGGATCCAACTCAGGTAAGTATCTCCACACCTGCTTCTCGACGAAAGATACTAAAAGAAGAATGCTCCAGTTAGGATCCAAGACTTTTCACAATCCCGTAATGAGCTCTTTTGATTCTAAGGAACATAGCTCTTCCGCAGAATAGACCTTTGGGCGTTGATGACTCTGGCCAGGTATATCTGCGCCCCAGCCTCCTCGACTGTGAACCATTAAGCCTCTAAGCATTATTCCCCCAGGTGTCGAGACGTTACTGCATTATTCAATAATATATTCCGCTGAATAAAATAATTGGGAACCTTCCTGTGGGACTCGAGAAAAGTTTTTAAAAAGATCACACTGGAAAGGAAGAAAGGGAGCAAACTTTTTCTCCTAATGCCTATTTCAAGTGTCTCCTTGCGGGTATCCAGGACACACACAATCCCAGACTAATTCAGTTTCCAAGACAATTGTATTGAAGTCACTTTTAATGAACCGATGACACCGAACTCTCCTCTAAAGGGGGCGGAGGAAGAGGGGTGATGTTTCTGAAGAATCTCAGGTAAAGGAAAATTTTCACAGCTGTTTCTGCCGACATTTTATCACCTATCCACATTGTCAGATGACAGTTCCTTGATTCTTCAAGAACCTTGAGCGGCATGGACTAGTGGAAAGTGCACAGTCCCGGGACTGGGTTCTAATCCCACCTCCACCTCTTGTCTGCTGTGGGACCTTGGACAACTCAATTAGCTTTTCTGTGCCTCAGTTACCTTACCTGTAAAATGGGGATCAAGACTGTGAGCCCCCTGTGGGACATGGTCTGTGCCCAACTTGATTACCTCTTATCTTCCAGCACTTAGAACAGTGCTTTGCACATAGTAAGCACTTAATAAATGCCATTATTATTATCATTATCATTATTATTATTATTATTATCTCCCTCAGCACTTGGCACAGGGCCTGGGGTATAGCAAGTGCTTAACAAATACCATAAAAAAAAAAGAAAACAAAAAACCTTCGGTCCAAAACGAGTAATGCAAACTCACATGATGGAAGAAGTAGCTATATCTTCTTCCCATTTTTTTTTTGTACCAAGGCCAGGCTGACCCAGATGAGGCCCTACGATTAAATGTTTTCCCCTCGCTATGGGGTAGTTTGACTTTGAAATAGATAAATTATCAAAAAGGTGTTGAAAATGTATGAGAAACCCCTCCTATATGTGAAGGATGAGAGGTCAATAAAATGAAACCCCAGGGAAATGTCACTCCAAAATACAGGCTATCCAGTGGAATACAATTTAACGATAAACCAATCAACAGTATTTATGGAGCACTTACTGTGTGAAGAAAAGTGTACTCGGTGCCTGTAAGAGTAAAACAGAATGAGAAGAAACGATCCACAACCTTACCGAACTTTCAATCTGGATGGTGTGAAAGACAGTAAAATAATTTACTGCCAGGCTGAAGAAGGAAAATGGGGTTTATACATGCATTGGTTCTTGTATAGGTTTTGTAGGCATTGGTAGAAAATTGGGAGAAGAAAGCTTAGTGCTAAATTGTATTGTAGTTTCCTCAGTAAGAATAGTTTGCGTGTGTGTGGTGTGTGTGCATGAATTCAATATCTGCTATTTTGGGCACTAGTTATTTAGAAAGAGTCTTCTTTTTCTTTTCTTTTTTTTTTTTGTTTGTTTTGATTATAGGCTCTGCTTCCAGCCTCAAGAACTAAAGGTCTTGTTGACCGTTCTCTCTTCCATTCAGTAGAACAATAGAACTCTGACTGCCTTGATTTCGCAGCTGGCGAAAAAATGAAAAAATACCCCCCAAAAGTGCTGCATAACTATCTTTATTTTAAACATTCCTTGTCAACAGCCCTCAAGCGGAATTAATTTTTGTGATTTACATATTTAAGTGGGAGGTCAATGATAATTGCCACTCTGGAAGTGAAATGCAAGGATGCAATCGAGATTTATGTCCTGTTTTTAAAGAGGGACACGGAACTGCCCAAATGTAGCTGTGACGTCCCCAACTGGCTATCATGTGCTCTTTTATTCAGAGAGCTGACATGAGCAGTTTCCCGAAAAATACAAATACATAGCTTTGAAAGTTGAGTTGAAACTTTGAGACAGATGCTGGAGAAACCCTGTCACACTAACTTCGATCTCCGCGTTCTGGATATTGCCCAGTGACAAAACCTGAAATATCCCTGAATTCAGTAGTTTGGCCTAGTGGAAAGAACCTGAGTTTGGGATTCAGAGGGTGTGGGTTCTAATTCCAACTCTGCCATGTGTCTGCTGTGTGTCCTGGGGAAAATCATTTCACTTCTCTGTGACTCAGTTCTCATTAGAGAAGCAGCGTGGCTCAGTGGAAAGAGCACAGGCTTTGGAGTCAGAGGTCATGGTTCAAATCCTGGCTCCAGCAATTGTCAGCTGTGTGACTATGGGTAAGTCACTTAACTTCTCTCTGCCTCAGTTACCTCATCTGTAAAATGGGGATTAAGACTGTGAGTCCCCCGTGGGACAACCTATTCACCTTGTAACCTCCCCAGCACTTAGAACAGTGCTTTGCACATAGTAAGCACTTAATAAATGCCATCATTATGCTGGTTATCAGGTTGTCCCACCTGGGGCTCACAGTCTTAGTCCCCATTTTACAGATGAGGTAACTGAGTCACCAAGAAGTTAAGTGACTTGCTCAAAGTCACACAGCTGACAAGTGTATAGCTATAATTCTATTTATTCGGACGGTTTTGACACCTGTCTACTTGCTTTGTTTTGTTGTCTGTCTCCCTCTTCTAGATTGTGAGCCCGTTGTTGGGTAGGGACCGTCTCTAAATGTTGTCGACTTGTACTTCCCAAGCGCTTATTACAGTGCTCTGCACACAGTAACCGCTCAATAAATATGATTGAATGAATGAATGAATGAACCCACGACCTCTGACTCCCAAGCCTGGGCTCTTTCCACTAAGCCACGATTGTTACCCCATTTACAGATCAGGAAGCTGGGGCACAGAGGAGTTAAGTGACTTGCCCCATGTCACACAGCAGGTAAGTGGTGGAGGTGGGTATTGAACCCAGGTCCTCTTTCTCCCAGGTCTGTGCTCTTTGCACAATGCCAGGCTGTTTCCCGAGTCTGGCCATTTGACACTGAATCTGGCTCATACGTGGCGCAAATGAAACTACTCAAGCATTTAAACACTTAATAAAGTCCACAGGTAACTAATCAAAGTCAGCAATGGAAATGGGTTTTCAGAATGATGTATATTTTCCATAAATAACAATGACATTTTAATAACAACTGGGGTACTTGTTAAGCACTTATGCATGCCAAGCACTGTTCAAAGCACTGAGCTAGATACAAGTTAATCAGGTTGGACAAATTCCCTGTCCCACGTGGGGCTCACAGTCTTCTTCCCCACTTTATAGATGAAGGAACTGAGGCACCGAGAAGTTAAGTGACTGGCCCAAGGTCACACAGCAGACACATGTCAGAGTTGGGATTATAAACTAGGTCCTTTGGCTAGCAGGGCCGTGATCTTTCCACTAGGTCACATGGCTTCTCTGAATGGGGAAAATAAATGGCAAAAACCTGGGGGTGAGACCGTCAGGTAATGAAAGAAATATGCAATTTAGAAACAATTCCCTCATCTGCAAATGCTAGTGAAGATAGGAGTGAAACTGTAGGAAAGTGGAAACACAAAAATGCATGACAAAGTAATATTTGTTGCATAGTATTTTCTTTTTTGGTTGGGGGGACGTTTCGTTTTGTTTTTTTTTTGTTGTTGTTGTTTTTTAATAACATCTACAGTAGCCATAGATCGGTGAAAATATCACTTTAGCCTGGAACAGTCAGTGCTAACTTAAATACTATGTTTCAGTTTTATCATCAGTCTTAGAAAAATATAACCTGGCATGTCTCCCTAAAAGGTCCATTCTTTTCAAACAAGCAGTGTAATTTTAAACAGTACTGGTCATAGCTGCATCGAAATATAAACCAGTCAGGAAAGGGGATAAACAAAATAACCCACAATAAACTCACATTTCCATCACTGATTGAAGTTATATATCTATTTAAGAATGGGGGACAGAGAGAATCAAAACAATGCTTGGTTGTTTATCTTCTAGATATGTGATACCACTGACTTAAGTCCATTATAATATTTGATTTTTTAAAAAATCCTCTTTTTCATCAGTTCCCCCGATCAATGATTATATCATTTGTTCTCTTGCATATTCAACATGTAATCAGCACAGATTATGTAACCTTATGTAACGGTCTCCCTGCCAGCCCCCGGGGTCCCCCAGGCCCACTCCCAGATGGTAACCCCAATGAGGGGAGAAGCAGCGTGGCTCAGTGGAAAGAGCCCGGGCTTGGGAGTCAGAGGTCATGGGTTCTAATCCCGGCTCTGCCACATGTCTGCTGTGTGAATTTGGGCAAGTCATTTAACTTCTCTGAGCCTCAGTTACCTCATCTGGAAAATGGGGATTAAGCCTGGGAGCCCCACGTGGGACAACCTGATCACCTCATACCCCCGCCCCCCCAGCACTTAGAACAGTGCTTTGCACATAGTGAGCGCTTAACAAATGCCATCATTATTATTGTTATTATTATTATTATTAGACATGCAGGAAACCCATGAGTAAATTACATTCCTTAAATTTTAGTGGAGAAGACCAGGTAAACACTCTAAATTATCCAAATCTCGGCTTCTCTACCTGTTTTCCGTGTGATTTTGTATAAATCACTTCTCTGTGCTTCAGTTACCTTATCTAAATAATAATAATAATGATGACATTTATTAAGTGCTTACTATGTGCAAAGCACTGTTCTAAACGCTGGGGAGGTTACAAGGTGATCAGGTTGTCCCACTGGAGGCTCACAGTCTTAATCCCCATTTCACAGATGAGGGAACTGAGGCCCAGAGAAGTTAAGTGACTTGCCCAAAGTCACACAGCTGACAATAGCTGGGATTTGAACCCATGACCTCTGACTCCAAAGCCCGTGCTCTTTCCACTGAGCCACGCTGCTGTATTAAAATTATGAGCCCCGTATAGGGCATGGACTGTGTCCATACTGATTAGCTTTTATTTACCCCAGTGCTTAGTTCATTGCCTGGCACATAGTAAGCACTTAACAAATACTATTTCCAAAAAATAATAATAATAGGTAGTAGAGGTGAATGGATCAGAATTAATCCATTCTGAGTGGAGAAGCAGCGTAGCTTAGTAGAAAGAGCATGGGCTTTGGAGTCACGGATCATGGGTTCAAATCCTGCCTCCTCCACTTGTCAGCTGTGTGACTTTGGGCAAGTCGCTTAACTTCTCTGTGCCTCAGTTACCTCATCTGTAAAATGGGGATGAAGACTGTGAGCCCCCCATGGGACAATCTGATCACCTTCTAATCTCCCCAGCGCTTAGAACAGTGCTTTGCACGTAGTAAGTGCTTAATAAATGCCATCAAAAGAAAAAAATTAAAGCAGTCTCTCTAAACCATCACTATTGCATTTGTTCCATTCCCACCAGCCAAGGTGATCGATTATCTTATTTTTCCACTGGTTTCTTTAGAGTATGTGGTATTCTCTAAAGTTAGACTCCGTTTTTTTATTTTTTATTTTTATAATGAAGAAAGTCACCTCAATCAAGGCTGGTGATGAGAATGAGGTAATATTCTGGAATCAAACCAGAAACCAAAGCCCTTTCCAATCTCAGGTTTCAGGTTCAGAGTTGCTGCCTTCTGTTCTTATTAAAGTGGATGCGCTCTTGATGAAGATCCTTTTATGTGAAAGAGAAACTTTATTTTTCTTTATTTGCCTTGTCAATATTGTTTTCAGTTTCCCAGTCATCGTTAACAACTGCCAACTGGCGAGGAACTTTGTGGGAACTTACAGGATGGTTTAGCTTGGCATCATTTCAGGATTCTTCGGCTATTCCTTTTGGCTTCTATTTCTGTGAGGCTTGAGGCTGATGAGCTATTATCCTCAGCAGAATAGTTTGTAATATGTTCCCTACCCTGTCATCAGCGGAGGCCTAGACGATTAATCGCGCGGAAACGATTGTCTCATTCGACAAGGACGTTCGATCAGTCAACGGTATTTGTTCGGCGCTTACTGTGTGCAGAACACTAAACTAGATCAATCAATCAATCGTATTTATTGAGCGCTTACTGTGTGCAGAGCACTGTACCAAGTGCTTGGGAAGTACAGGTTGGCAACATATAGAGACAGTCCCTACCCAACAGTGGGCTCACAGTCTAAAAGGGGGAGACAGAAAACAAAACCAAACATACTAACAAAATAAAATAAATAAATAGAATAGATATGTAACATACTAACAAAATAAAATAAATAGAATAGATATGTAATCATACAAGAGTTGGTAGACACATGCTCTTCAGCATGTGAAAAAATGGATTGGAGACACATTTGACAAATGCACACAGAAACTTCTCTCCACCCCAGCCCTTAGAACAATGCTAGGCACATAGTAAGTACTAAGTACAGCCTGTACAGTAAGTACAGCCTGGCCTAGTGAAAAGAGCATGGTCTTGGGAGTCAGAGGTCATGGGTTCTAATCCTGACTCTGCCAGCTGTCTGCGGTGTGACCTTGGGCAAGTCACTTAACTTCGTGCCTCAGTTACCTCTTCTGTAAAATGGGCATTAAGACTGTGAGCCCCACTTGGGACTGCCTGATTACCTTGAGAGAAGCGGCGTGGCTCAGTGGAAAGAGCCCGGGCTTTGGAGTCAGAGGTCGTGGGTTCAAATTCCGACTCGGTCACTTGTCAGCTGTGGGACTTAGGGCAAGTCACTTCACTTCTCTGAGCCTCAGTTTCCTCATCTGTAAAATGGGGATTAAGAGTGTGAGCCCCCCGTGGGACAACCTGATCACCTTGTAACCTCCTCAGCGCTTAGAACAGTGCTTGGCACATAGTAAGTGCTTATTAAGTGTCATTATTGTTATTATTATTATTATTGTATATACCCTAGCGCTTAGAACAGTGCTTGTCACATAGTAAGCACTTAACAATTGCCATAATTACTAATATTATTATTTGAAAATCGTTATTATTATTGTCATCATGTGGCACCTTTTTGTCTGTAAACTCTAGACCATAAGCTCCTTTTGGACAGGGATATTGTCGTATTGTATGTTCCCAAGAGCTTAGTACAGTGATCTGCACACAGTAAGCGCTCAATATATCTGATTGAATAAATGAATGAATGAATGAATTCAGTCCCCATTTTTGAGATGAGGAAACGGAGGCCCAGAGAAGTTCAGTGACTTACCTAAGGCCACATGTCAGGTGAATGGCA